>NW_028301615.1:9090909-9242424 GCF_987345545.1 Pholcus phalangioides | reverse complement strand
TTCCCCTCATTATTTTCAATTCCTTTGAGAGCAATTCCTTTGTCCAGTGCATCCGAAATCCCATCACCCTCCTTGTCAAACCACTTAATAGACAATGGAAGAAAGCAGCCGCGAGTCCAGCCGAACCGCCATCAGGGTGTTCAAGCCTTTTCAATACATGATGGCAGCTTTCCGGTTACCCCAACCGTCCAAAAAAATGTGGATTTTCTCGGTTGAAAAAACCGCCCTCAGCGGTTGCAGTTTTATCTGTGTGTTGACAGAATAAAACTATAGATGATGCCTTTCCCCCCCCCCCAACATCGACCGCCTGCAACCGCGCCGTAGTCAGGTCCCGGTCTTAGATATGTGATGCAATCCTTAGTCATGAATTTGCTAAAGATAGAGCATCAGAATGTAGCCAAAGGTTAGAAAATGTTGTAAGAATGAGAAATTTTGGCTTTTATATATATATAACTTTAAATAACTAAGATACTTCATATGGAAAATAAATATATATTCTGGCCACTTTTATGAGACTTTTTGAAAAAAACCACTTATGAAATCTGATGTCATTTAAAGATATACGTACCCCAAGGATATAAAATGTGGTAAAAATGAAACATTTTGGCTAATAGTAAACCAATATGATATTTTTCAAGGAAAAAAATGATATTAATGCAACTTTTATTTGATTTTTTGAAAAAAACCACTTGGTTTAAACCGAAAAACCCTGACTGAAAAGTGTCATTAATTTTGTGAGAAATGAGTAATTTTGTAGAAGCGAAATAATCTAGTTGATCTATCGCAAAAGAAATGAAATTTCAAATTTATGCATTCATTATTTTTTATTTCGTGAAGGGTTCGTTTTTCTGATCCGGGATTTTGTGAAGGGTTCGTTTTTCTGATCTGGGATTTTGTGAAGGGTCCAGAAAACGGATCCAAATTTTGGATGAACAGACCCCTGGTAAGTGTAAATTTTTGTGGGCTCCATTTGGCTCGGAGAGGCCCCAGCCTAGTTACGTTCCCGATTTTCTATCACATTTATTGTTGAAAACACAAGTTTTTTTTAATCCAAGATATACACACCGCGCGGAAAAGATCATCTTTTTTTTTCTCCCCAGAGAGAGAAGGGAGTGGCAAGTGAGAGAAGTAGAAAGAACAGGTTTTTGAAGAGTTAATACGTCACAGTACAGGATGGAAGTGCATCAGCGTAACTCTTTTATCAAACATTGATGAGGAGACAATGTTGGATAAAAGATTTTACACCTCACGTAATGTATTGGCTCACTTTCAACCATCTCAGATGATAATGAAATAAATGTATCTCATCAATATGAACCAACAAATCCATTGATGTCATACATAAACAGTCGAACCCGGATATAACCAAGTCGTACGGGGACGTGAAAACATTCGACAAATCCGATATTCGTGAAAACCGATACACCATAAATATTCGAATTTAATGAGAAAAACTACTCGACCTATATTCACGATGGGTCTGTACGAGGAACAGGTGGTCCACGTACAGACTTGAAAATTTGAGAAAATTAAAATTATTTATGTATGTCATAAACATTAAAGGTATTCGCGTAAGGTTTGCATTAATACCCGTGTACTGCAAATCAGAGTTTCTCAAAAACATTAAAGCCGCAGCTTCGAGGGTAGTCACCAACCTTTACCAGAGGCGAGCTGTCTATATTGATTTGTTCAGTGCTTTGAAGTGCTACTTGAAGTAGTCTGGGCAGCCGTGGGTACGGACGTTGGACGGTGGGTTGGACGTTGTGACAAGGGTGAAATGGAAGGCAAATTTTTAAAAATCACGGATGTAAGTGGTCCGTCGAATTGTTACCACCACCACCAAACCAGAACATGGCTCCCACTCTGTCCCAAGATAGGAATATAAGCGGTTAACGAAGCCACGCTGGAGAAAAAGAAAAGGGGGGGGGGATCTAAAAATAATAATAATGATAAAAAAAAAATAATAAAAAATACATAACAAAAAATAAAATAAAAAAAAACAAAACTGCAGCAATTCTTGCAGACACACATGCAAAGACACCTGCCACACCAGCGAGGAACCAAGTCAAAAAAAAAACACACAGCAACGGGAATACAGCATTGTAAGGATCCTCATGGATCAACACAGAATTAAACATACATAGCAGAAATCAGTGGAAATTGTTACCGATATTTTATATATACCGTCGAATCTTTACCGATATTTCAATAGTTCTGACGTTTACAAAGACTTTCTTTCAAACCGAGCACACCTCCGGTCTATCGCCATGGGGAATTTATTAGCGAATGAGTTTTACCGGGAATGTGAGCGTGTGCCTAACAGTCTCAGTGCGTATAAGGTGTTGTGCCTGATATTGCAGTGCTGACATCAATATTTTAAATTGGGAGTGAAGCGTAATGAGACTGAATATTTGAACCGTTGTAGACCTGTAGCTCTCAGTAGCGAGACTTTTAACGTGAGCTCGACTCACATTCATGGCTCGAAGTTGAAAACCAACTTCAGCCGATGACCACTGTGGTGCATGTTTTACAAAGACTGAGGACGTCTGACACAAACCTGTAGTTATGTCGATTCTTCTTCGGGTGGTTCTGGGAATGAACAGAACCAGCGTTATCTATTATATATCCATTTAGCTATAACGTTGACAGAACACACCTGAAGCCGATTTTCGCAATAGTACGGTAGTACTTCAGAGATTCGGACTTTTTTCTTGAAATACAACTTTTGATTTTATGCAACTTAATTCATTGAAAAAAAATCAATCCACCAGTGTGGCTCCCCAAAAGAAAACTTGAAAACAACCCCCGTCCCCTAAAATTGGCGGACTCCTAGATTGTCACCATGACCCTGCCCCGTCCTACCCCGATCTTGCTATAACCCATATCTGCAAAACCTAAGAGCATCATGAGGCCCCTCTACCTGATTGCAAAATTACCAGAAGTATAAGCAGGGCCGTCTTAAGAGCATCATGGGCCCCCGGGCCAAATAATTTTTCTGAGGCTCTATGTGGTGATGTTCTGCGGCCAACCCAATTTCCCGTCGTTCCCAAACCCGTCGTTGTTTTAGTCGATTTAATGATATTTATTGGCCGTTATATTGCAGCGTTTCCCAAACTTTTTTATATCACCGACCAAGCCCCCAATAAAATTCAAAATCATAGACGCTGGAAGCTGGGGACTGTAGCTATATGAGACCTCCGGAAATAAATTTTATGAGAAGGCTGACCTTCCCCCCCCCCCCCAATAATTAATTATTGTACAATGCAATGCACCATTTCGCCACTTCCGCGTACGGGGTTGTATAAAATTATACAAGAAGAAAAATGATTTTCATCTCCCCTCAATGTTTTCTACATGTCGACGCCTCTGTCTAACATATATTGGTTTTGATAATTTGCATATAAAAAAAATAATTCCCTGGTGTAGTTGGGGAATTTTATAAATATGAAAAAAAAATCCAAATGAGTTATGTCTGATGAATATAGTCGGACCTCGATATAATAACAAATTTGACGAGCGTACCCCGACGTAATGATAACAAATTTTATGATCGTGCCCCAATATAATGATAATAAATTTTACTATCGTACTCCGATATAATGATACAATACATTTACGAATTATTATGTATATCATATAGTACGTTTTATCATGTTTACCAACGACGCGACGCATGGTTATTATGCATAATCGCCAGTAAAAGCTACAATTTTTTATTAGTTATTAAATTTACCAATGATGCTTGGGTACTATGCATAATCACCGGTAAAAGTGATAAATTTAGGGCAATTTATCAAACTCACCAAGACGATTAGTTAGACGATAAGCACCAAACCGCATAAATAAAATTTACCGTAACATATATGTTTAGTTATCTCATATTCAGATACACTTGTTTAATTTTACAATTTCAAAGGCTAAATAAATAATTTGTTTACTGACCTGAAACTTCATGTTTTCTCCGTGCATTTTGATTTCTGTATTCTCGGTGGGTCATAGAGCAGAGAATTCGACCGAACGTGTTCGATCAGGTGCTCTTCCATCATCAACACACGAGCAAAAAACAAATTAAATGAAAACACGAAAAAAATTTAAATACAGTCGGCCCCCCGTATAAGCGGGGGTTACGTTCCGGGAGTGACCGCGAATACGGATATCCGCGGATAACAGAAACCATAGGTTTATTATTGTATATCTCGTTTATTGAATATCATGAGAGAGAGCAGGGTGACGCAGAGGTAGAAGGGAATGTAAAAGAGGATGCAGCGATTGTTGGCGATGTTTTCTGAAAGAACGTTGTGATTTTTCTGTTTGCCGTGTCTTCCTTATTTCATCAAGTATGTTGAAATATGTTGACAAGGCTTCCTGTACCAATTTTTCTACTTGTGAAGAACGTAAAATAGAAGGATTTATGTTATGAAAATAATCTATTGCTGATTTCAACTTGCGAATCCCTTCCGCTATGTTACTTGTGGTGAACTTGTCTTCTACTTCTTTTTCTCGATCTTCTTCATCTGGTACTGCTTCAGCTTCAGTACCAGTTAGCTACATTAACTCCTCCTCGTCAACCCAATATCAAAAGAACTTTGAGAATAGCATGTATTCACTCTCAAGGTACCACCTGATTTCCGAAACGAAAAACCGTTTAAACCAATCCAGGGAAAGTGTTTTCATAGTCCAAGCCTTTTTATTGTTCGTCCAAAATACTGGGAGCTTTGGCTTATCCTTCCCTTCAACGCTCGCGGATTCGCAGATTTGAAAATGATGGTGGGCTTTATCATGTACTCATACGCATTTGCGCAAAACAACATAGTAAGTCTATCTCTACTTGCCTTAAAACCAGGAGCTCGATTTTTTTCTCTTGCTTACCTTCTTTGCGGCATTTTCTTCCAAAATAATGTAGTTTCGTCAGCGTTAAACACCTGGTGAGGTGCATAAAATTTCTCTTCAATGATTTTCTACAAAGTCTTTCGAAATTTTCTAGCTGCCTCCTGGTCGACAGAGGCTTGATCGCCAGTGCTTTTTACATTTCGCAATCCGAATCGTTTCTTAAACCTATGAAACAACCTTTACTTGCATAAGATTCTGATGAAATAGACGTTTCACCAGCCCTTTCCTTATGGAAGAGTAAAATTTTTCGCATTTTCTGTTATAATATTACAATCAATTGAAATACCTTTTTGTGTCAGTCTTGTACCCACAAAAAACAGCATTTTCTGTACATGAAACACATGGATCCCATAGGCGCTGCAAAGTTTTGACTGTCACAGGTGCAGCTACAGCTACGGCTGAACGAATTTCAGATTCCATTTTCTTGATATATCTCACCGAACATTCGTTGATTCCATAATGGCGGACCACAGAAGGTATTGACTTCGCCAAGCAGTCAATATATCAAATTTTTCTTGTCAAGTTTTCACTTTTATTCACCTTTTCAAAGCATTATCAGTAGCATTAGCAGAATGCCACTGATCCTAACAAGCATCCTAAACAAGCACAACTCAAATTTTGTAAAAAAAACACGTGAACGACGATTGCTGAATATTTTAAAGAAAAATTCCAATAAAGGAAAAAAACCGCGAATACGGGGGGCCGACTGTAAATCAAAAAGCGAACGAAGCAAAAAGTACGAGGAAAACAAATATGGCGGCTTCACATGCCATCACACGACTGACGAAAATCTGAACGATTTTATTTTCTTGTGACACGCAATAAGGCGTGTTACGCCGGATTTCATAATCCGACACATTCACACGTCATGTCAGCACAGTGTGAATGTACCTACAGAAGGCTCATAGGTGGAATTTATATCGCACGCATTTCTACGTGGTCCCAAGTCACGTCAGAGTAGTGTGCACGGATTTTTGTGTGTTATGTCAGATTACATCATCACAGACTTTACCACGTTGCGTCAGCACAGTGTGAACGTACCTACAGAAGACTCATTGGTGGAACTTTATATCACACGCATTAACGTGTGGTAACGCGCCACGTCAGTGTAGTGTGTATCCGCCTTAACAGTCTCAGAGCGTATAACGGCTTTTTACTTGAAATACAACTTTTGATTTTATGCAACTTAATCCATTGAAGAAAAAAATCGATCCACCAGTGTGGTTCCCCAAAGGAAAACTTGGAAACAACCCCCACTCCCTAAAATTTGCGGAATCCTAGATTGTTACCATGACCCATGACATTCCCCGATCTTGCTATAACCTATGTCTGTAAAACTTAAGAGCATCATGAGGCCCCCAGGCCGAGTGATGTTCTGGTTCCTCACTATCTGATTCCGAGTACCAGAAGTATAGGCCTTCCAATTTACATATATGATTTCCGAAAGTAAAGTATTTATCATTTCATATATACCAGCCCAACACATATAACCAAATTTCACATTTTCCTACCTCTTTTGCTCACACAATCATCATTTGAACACCCCCCCCCCACCTTTTTATTAAAAGTCAGCAGATGCGAACCCCCCCCCCCCTCCACGATTGGTGACGTGTTACTTGAAGATGACCCCTTATATCCCATGGATATAAATATGCCCATTCGTTATAACGATATTTTCAACATTATTTTATTATTGTATTGCAGGTTCACTAGGACGGAATTAAATTCGTTATAACCGATAAGCATCCAAACGTTTGTTTTTTCATTCAGCTAGAGAAATTTAAATCTCTGATATTCACATAGGGAATTAAGGTCTTTGTAGCTCCCACTGACTTCAGTATGTGATGGAAGCAAAATAATACTTTGTTTGTTTAGTTTACTTAAAATAATTTTTATATTTTTTTATACCGTTCAAATCGTAGGCACTAATTCAGTTCATCGAGACGAAAACGTGGATATCCAACTGATACCTACCACTCATATTTTTAATCACTTTATCAAATCGTAAAATATATTGTATGTAAACTTGACAATTTAAACCGCAGCATAGGAAGCATCAAATACAAATACAAATACAACGCCACAACAGGCAAATTGCCCAACGAGGTGGCTGACTTAATGGATCCCCGAGCCCCTACCTACTACTGCTACACCACACATGCACCCCCCCCCCCCCGCGGAACCCCCCTACGAATCGGTGCATGCGGGAATGTGCGTGTACGTGTAGTGCAACCTGACGTAAAGTTTGTTTCTGTGTAATGCTTGTTATGTGTAGTGCTGTCATCTGCCCCCAGTTTTACTAACTATGAGTGAAGTGTTATGGTTGAATGATTTACCGTTGTAGGACTGTTGCTCTCTGTGGCGAGACTTTTTAACGGGGAGATCGGCTCGCATTTGCGCCTTGAAGTTGGGAACCACAGAAAACCAACTTCAGCCGACCACCACTGTGGGGTTCGAACCCGGATCCTCGCATCACGAGTCCGGCACTATAACCACTCGACCACCACAGCGGCAAAATTAATCTTTTTTCAAATATTGGATGAGGAGGCTGACTTTGGTAAAAGAAACTTTGATAAAGAGTGTTTTTATCAAAGTTGCCCATTACACTATCAAATTTTTTGTCAAACTTATTTTATAAATGATCTTTGACAAAGAACTTTTATAGTGTGACACCGGTTTTAGACAAAGACGAGCGTTAAAAAAGATGTTTGTGAGTGAAAAAAAACGTGTTTTTAATCTCTCATGCGAGAAGTTTTAGGGTGGCTTTGTTAGGCGCCCACACGCAACATAACAATAGCAGCGCGAAAGAATGATGTGTTTCTATTTCTTCTATTCAACTCCAGACATATTACATCATAAACACTAGACTGGTTAAGAATGAATTGGAAAAATATTTGAAGTTTGCGTTTTGACCACTTGAAGTGGTCGAAACTGGCTAAGACTAATATTGACCAGTCCGGTTTTGACCATGTTTCAAACTGCCCCTGGTTAAAACCGATTCAACCCTCCGACAAATACGTGAGATGGTAACCATAGCCATGTCTCGCATAGGTGGGAATTCTGTCTCGAGCCGACCCTGAGCATTTCGGTATCTAGGAGGTAATGACCTTTATAGATTGCGGCACCTGAACACATACCTGCGTGAAACCCAAGCATACAAAAAAAAAAGAATAGTTGTAGGTTCCACTATCGTTAATTCCGACAGATCTTCGAGAGAAAATGATATTAAATTGCTTCTGTGATGATAGGACTAAAGCTATGTAGGCCTACTATTGTTAAAATAAAGGCCCTTAACACATTTTTGACTGATGTTGCTTTTGCGAAATGCTTTGTTTAAAATTTTTTTCAAGTAATTTCCGAATGAAAAAAATATTTTTCAGAATTAAAAAATGTTCAGAATTAAGAAAAAAATATTTTTTCCCTAAAATTCTTTGTTACGAGGTGCATAGCATTTTCTAAAATCATAATTATTAATTATTTTTATTTCAAAATTAATTTATATTATTTGAAATGTAAATTAATTAGAAAGTTACATTAGTTACAAAGAAAAACATGCTAAATTAATGTTCAATTTTTTTGGAACTTCTCAAATATGTTATTTTTAAGCAGTCACATCATACATACAAAAATTGCGCAATTTGGTGAAGAATTAGTCAAAAATGGGTTAAGATGTATCTATATATGTTATACAGGGTTGTTGATTTTTTTGATTTTTTTAATAAAATATATATTTAAATATATAACTAGCACACCAATAATTAATCTATATGTTCCTAGAATATACAATTGAAGAAATTTTAATTTATAAAAATAACGACTATTTTAAAAACATTTGCAAATTAAAGATAAAGAATCTGCTTGTGAGATATATCAGAACATTTTTTTAAAGAAAACGAGACAAAAAAGACTTGCACTTCTTATATAGATATCGTTTCTTACGTATATCGTATTCAATAACTTTACCCTCAATAATTGTTCATTCGCTTCATTAGAAACTTTGATGCTTTGCCTACTCCTAATCTGTTTCGCAATCTGGAATGAACTACACCAAATGTTGAAAATATCCTTTCAGCACAGGCAGTCGATGCTTTGCCTATGATTAGCAGTTCAAACATCGCATATACAGTCAAACCTCGTTAATGCGTCACTCTTGGGAGAGCAAAAATATGACTTAGTAAGCGGAGTGACTCGTTAAACGGAGTAAGCCATGGCTGTGCCAATTCCTGTCCGAGGACAATTGGGAATTTCAAAAAGTGACACGGAAAGCGGAGTGACGTGTTAACCGGGTGACGCACTAACGAGGTTTGACTGTATATCACTCTCCATAATTACATCTTTACCCAAAACGTTATAAAAACTATTTAACCACTCAAAATCAGACACTGTATTAACAACCTTAGGGTAAGAAAAAAAAGACATTTTGGCATAAAATGGTTCCAACTTCCCCAAACATTTTAATGTATGGAAGAAACCTAGAGCCACAGTTTTGTTTGATAAATTCAATACCCTTATTTCTCTCTTCTTTTGTAACATCAATTCCCATTAGAAATTAACACTGACTAGCATAGGCCCCTTTCACACGGAGCGGATGCGGACTCGGGTCCGCATACCCTTTCAAACGAGCACTGCAGATGCGGACGAATCGCCCGCATCTTTAGTTCGAAATTCGTGCATATAAACTGTTTTTTCGCAATTTTTGTAATTATTTTTCTCCTTCACCCCTGATTCAGTGGCAATAGGCAGCCTAGAGGCATTCTTTGGTGGTTTAATCTAGAGCCACATAGAATATGGGAATAAAGATACCTTCATTCCGATCCTCACAAGTAGTCGATGGGAGAAAATGTCTTCATATATTTTCAAAATATTTTGAAACAAAAAATCCGTCTTTTCGGAAAAATATGGAAGAAAAATTCCAAAAACATTCAATGTTCGAAAAATCAAATCCAAAAACATTCGATGTTCCAAAAAAAAGAAAAAAAAATTCAGGAGATATCAAAGAATTTGCAAGTAGTAAAAAAAGGGGAGGGGTAGAGACTTCCAAAATGCCTGCGCTTAGAAATATTCACATCACAATTCTGTCTTAGGCTGGGATTACACTATAAAAGTTCGTTTATAAAACTTGAAAAATGCAACCAATAGGCGGATCAGTTAAGCTCTCTCGAATGTAACAGATGTGTTTATTGGTTACATTTTTCAAGTTTTATAAAATAACTTTCATAAACCTTTTAGAGTGAAATCCCATCCTTAGATTAGTCTCACTTCTCAAATATAAAATTTCATTTTTTTCAGTTTATAGACTGAATATCGAGTAAAATAAACTTGTAGGTATCGGGGGAACCACCAAAAATATTCAAGTGCTAGGGTCTTCAAACGACTTAATCCGGCCCTGAGTGAACACCGTACGTGGATAACGTTGTTTAATAAAAGTATTTTTTTTAAAGTTTAAAAAAATTAACAGATTAAAATTTATAATTATAATTTAATATTAATTAAATTTCCGATATTTATATTTTTAAATAATTTTAAAAATTTAAAAAGAAAAAAATTAAAATTTTAAATTAAATTTAAAAGTTATTAAAGTATTTAGTCAATTAAATATTCGTAATGAACAGAACGGCTTATAATTTTGGTCCCGTCAGTGGCCCTTGTTGGCAGGTTTTATTGTATAAAATTGTGAAATATGGACAAAAGGCAGTTGAAGTTGCTATATCTCCATCTCAGAAGGAAACGGAGGGATAGACGTATGTAGGTACATTATATTAATGAGCAGGGACCATCATATGGTGTTTTTAAGGGTATTTATGGCAAATAATTAAAGAAATTCCGTGAAAAATCACCTTCAAAAAGTAGCCAAAGATGCGGACGAATTCGCTCCGCATCCGCATCGTGTGAATAGCTCCGAATAAACCTATTGTCAAAACTTCTATGTGCGGATGCGGAGCCCGCACTTAGGTTTTGACACATGCGGACGACGTCCGGACCCGCATGAACATTTCCTAGGTGCGGAGATTTTTCGGCTCGTCTGAAAGGCTCAGTATATTCCAATTGTTAAAACTTCTTCCGGACCCGCATCCGCTCCGCGTAAAAGGGCCCTAAGAATAAATGCAGCAAAGTGTGCATCTGTTAATATAATCGTTCATATCTATTTTTGAATGCTGCAAACAAGACCTTTTTATTGTTTGATGCTTCTTTTATCTTCAATTGCAGCATTTTCTATGCTTGATTTCAATGAACTAAAAACGAAATTTGCTAAATAATTTCCAGTATGTGATGAGCCAGATGTGTCAATAGTTACACTGTTTACCACACTGTTTGATAACACGCACACAATTGGTTTATTACGGATGTTCATCCATCCATCGATTGCCTTGCAAACTGTCTGCATGGCTTCCACGGTCATTTTCTGCACACGAGGGCTAATTTTAGACCAGGACCTACAATTTATTGCCGATTCCGAACGGAAGGCTTGTTTTTTTTTAATGCTCATCGAGGGATTGGTGCGCTAACCCTTCGATGTGGGACTCCCTACGGTAGCAATTTCTTTCTGTGTTCATGTAGCCGTTTCTGCTGTACCCCTGTGTCAGGAAAATTTCTGACTAGGACGAACCGGGTATCGAACTCGCGACACGTCTAAACATCCTTTGGTACTGAGAAATTGAACTTTCTGGATGTTAATGCAGAAACTGATATTTGGAAAGAAAAGTGATTTGCCTCCTCCAGGAATCGAACCCGGGTTTCCTTGCATACCGGGCAAGTGCGCTAACCAATACACCAGAGACACACTTTTCAATTCCTTATAACACGCATTAGTAGCGTGAAGCGCTGAGTGGAGTGATAGCAGCCTCCCTTAACTACAGAAAGTTTCGCCCCAGTTGGCGTTTTGTATGCAGAGATGGTATTTTTTCGGCCTGAAATACTGAGAAATTGAATTTTCTGGATGTTAATGCCGCAACTGATTTCAGGCCGAAAAAATACCATCTCTGCATCCTTTGGTACTTTTAGGCGAGTATCTTATCGACCTGGGCTACAGCGCCCAGCTAAATCGGTACGACTATGGCATCTCTGATATTTAATATGTGTGTGTGTGCATATATATTTAATAATACAGATATTTACAATTATAATAATAATTAAAATCAATAAAAAAATTAAATCACTTTTTAAAGCCGCATAAATAATTTTATTTGATTAAAACATATATTTTTTTCATATTTGAAATAAATTGATTTAAATCACTACAACCCTGGGGTGTTATGTTTTGCAAAATCTATACAAATAAACCACATTCTACGAAATACAGTCGACGCTTGTTATCACGGTCGTTCCGCCGAAAACTGACGTTGTATCGGGTAGTCGTTATATCGAAATGAAAACATACAAGATAGTCATTATATGAAAGAATCCGAGACTTATCATACAGGTCATTATAAACGAGACGTTGTAACGAGCGTCGTCTGTATTTTTATTATGATTTAATGGCATTATGTAATGGTATACACAGAACATAATTTTTATGCTGCTCACTTTCTCAACCTCCGTGGCACATTATTGCAAAACTGATATACGTACAATAGCAAAAACATCCAGCTAAAGACCCTAATTATCGAAAGTCATAGTACTTCCATCGCATGTAATGACAAAACTTAATAAATCCGATAGTCATCACAGTTACCACGTGAGGAAGTGAGTTCATAGGTAATTAATAATAGGTTATTAATATCAATTCATAATGAATTTTGAAGATTTGCGAATCCAGTCATATGATTGTCTTTTTCCACTGTGCTCGATCATCACCGCGTGTGAAAGAGAAACAATTTATTTCAAACCCGATTTCCAATCTAGGAAGTTTTCTTTTTCATATATGACAAGGTCTTAAATTTCGCATTCATAAAATAGGGTACGCGCTAAACAGAATGTTTCCTTTCCTCCACCCACCAATTTTGAAATGAAAGTAGGTCACGGCAAAATATGAGGGCCATTATTTAATTTCTTTATGCATAATGAGTTTCAAAAATTCTCATGTCCGAATTAACTCCGATTTTCAAGGGAGTACTAAGAACGCTTATCTCTCTCTCTCTGAGGTCACGCTCTCAAAACCACACCCTAACAAAAAAAAAGGGCGAACACAAACAAAACAGACTTCTGCTAAACGCACTGTATTATAGTAGTATATTTTCTACGAAGTAAAGTGAGAAATCTAATTCTCTGATAATAGATCTAACAAATAAGGACTAAGGCTGGTATTACACTACAAAAGTTTGATAAAATCCATTTTATAAAACTTGAAAAATCTAACCAATAAAGTTATTGGTTACATTCTAGAAAATGCAGCCGTTGACCTTATTGGCTGCATTTTTCAAGTTTTATAATAGGACTTTTATCAAACTTTTATAGTGTAATACCGGCCTAAAACATTTTATTGTTGTCATCACAACTACGGGCGTATGTACGAATTACGGGTTAAAAAAAAAATCTGAATTTTCTAGTGAAAATGGATGTTTTTGCACACTAAGGCGTTGCCACACTATAAAAGTTTAATAAAATTTCTTTTATAAAATTTGACAAAAATCTTTTATAAATTTTATATTCAAATTTTTTTTATAAAGGAAATGGACCACATTACACTATAAAAGATTCATATAAATTGTTTTTGCAAAAGTTTTCGTTAGTTTGTCATTTCGTCAGTGTTGTGCTGTTGCTGGTAGTAGTTATGGATGAAGAAATTTTTTTTACCATTTGCTATGGGGGGAAATTTATGTAATCTGTAATGGCTTCGGTTTTAAAAACATGAAGCTTATGTGGATGCAGAGGCGTCGAAAGTGTTTCTAAACTGTGGGTGATCGTCTTATAACTGAAAAATTTTAATTTCTGGATCAATTCTGGGAGTGCTCGGATCCATGCCACAAATTACTGTGGATTTCGGACCCCCGACTCCGACGCCACTGTGTGGATGATTGTATTGGATGAAATAATTTGCGGAAGAAGCTAATTATTTTGATGTATTACATCTATCTGGGAACGCAACTTAATGAATAATGAATATGTCAGTTTATGAAGAAGTTGGGGAATACACACACAACGCCCAGAGTGAATGTTTAGCGACTAAAAATTGTCCATGTTTCATCATATTACTTATTGCGCCTCATATGTCACGGTAAAATCCCAGAGACTCGGATTTTGTCAAGGTGAGTGGGTGAAAGTCCAAAAAACGCTTGTAAACGTTTTCATTTCGGATTTTTACCAAGTCAAAGTCCGTTTTAAATGAATGAATTAATCACTAGGAACTTATTAGTTTCTGAATAATAATTTAATAATTATAAACAAATAATGAATTAAACGAAATAACCACCATGATGAGGTTTTGACGCTATTTAAGTAATTGATACTCATAATTAATTTGCTCCTACCAGCTGAAGCCCGTTTTAAATGAATTAATTTAACATCATTAATTCAATAGTGCCCCACCCGTCTTGATTAATTAATAATTGTTCAATAGTTATATAATAACTAGTGAGAATAACACTTATTAATTGAATTAATAGTAATAAGTATTTGTGACGGTCAAGGCCGACCGTATTCACGAATATAGGTGGCGCGCCCGAGATTCGCTCTCGTGTTCGAATGAAGTTGTTGTGATGTCGCCCACGCGGTGTATATGTTGTCGTAAGCCGGATTTCCCCCCCCCCAGATGTAAATTTTCAGTCCCTTGAAAATAAAAAATATAGTAGTTTCAACCCTACGAGGCTACATATTTAAGTAAAACTTATTTCGTTATGAGATGGCTCGCTTCTCGCGCTGACTCACAGGGGTGCTGAGTGCGCTTCACCCACTGATCTGCCTCTCCACGCATTGCATCATGACCCCGGACCCCTCTGGAGATGTTGGGACACTAACTAATTAGTACAAGTGAACCTAAACCTGGATAAGTGGCAGCATTTAGGAAAATTAATAAGTTCATTATCGTTTTTTTATTCTTCAAAACGGGTTTTTACTTTTGAGAATAAAATAAATAATTAATCAACACATTAATTTCTAATTAATTTAATTTAAACTGTTCAATTACGATGTTTATTGAGTAATTAATAAGCGTCAAGAACTAATAAATTAATGGTTAATGGACTGAATAAAAACGTTCGCATCATTTTTCGGATTTTTAGCATCTCACCTTGTCTCCGAGCTTTTACCATGGACCGTGGCATATACATCAGAATGAATGTAGCAACTGAACATTATATTGGCCCTCGAATAGAAAGAAGTTGGCCACTCGTGATATAATAGATTAATTTAATCTCCACAACCTCAGATGATAATTAAATAAATGTATCATTAATTTGAACCATCAAATCCAGTGATGTGATATGATAGGGTTTTTCAAAGTGGGCGCCGTGGCTTCTAGGGGCATCCCGGCGAGATGAAGATATTGATTTGTGTGCCTCTTTCTGCTTTGAATTGGTGCTTATATAATTGAAAACACCAATTAACTACAGGGCCGTCTTAAACGCATCATGGGCCCCGGGCCAAATGATTTTTCTGAGGCCCTACTAGGCAAATTTTTGAAAATCTCAACCAGATCCCATTTGTGAGGCCCCCTTTTCTCTTGAGGCCCCCGGGCCGTGCCAAAGCCTCCTAGATACTGCAAACCTGAAACATGTTTTCGTGACGTCACAACCCGGGTCCTACCGCGTACACGCTTCGCATTTAAAACACGCTACCAACATGTATTTTTTGACAATTAGAAAGAAAAACTGACGATTTTTTTATTGCAATTATTACCTATTATGATATACGGAAAACAATGAATGTTAAATTAATGAATAATAAAATTATAAAAAGAGGTAATTTAACAATTATTTAAAAAAATAGAGGGTTTCACAAATTCTCTGCCAACACGCATTTCTAGGTGGTTTTTTTTTTTTTGCTCCCAAGCAAATATTTTTGAAAAATCAGGAAATATATATTTGACTTTTCATTTTTTTATTTATATGACGTTAGAATTTGTATTTAAAATAAAGGGATACACAGGCAATGTACAAAAATGTCAACAACAATGTCAGAATACTTTTTATTCACTGAGCTACATTCATATCATCAATTCTAATTCAAGGGGAAATTAGTTGCTGCTCTAAACATAAAATTTTTGTAAATGTTCAAATTTATTAATCTATGAGGGGAACTTCGAAAACACATTTCAAAATCCTGATGGGATTTCACATTATGAAAAGTCTCTCGTTGCACTCATTTATAAAATTTCCATAAAATAAATTTTAGTTTCTAATTTTAAATAGTGAATTGTGAACACTTAGAAATAAATATTCAACTAAAATTCCGAAAATAAAATGTTAACATAGGATCAATGTTTTTTTTAAATATTAAGTTTCAAAATTAAAAAGATATCTCCTGAAATATGCAAAAAATGTTTTTCATGTCTACTCAAAATGCACATAGACACTTTTTTTTTTAAATACTCCAAATTTAAAAAATAAACTATTCAATGCAATATTACAATTGTTTTATAGAAGCAAGTTTCTTTTAATCTAAGAGTTCTTTTATGAGGTGTCATTATTTTAAGCATGGCAAAAACTATACTCTAGTAGAAATATTAAAAATACTATTTAACCATTGACTTATTCTAAATTTTTTACACATGTTCTTGATTATATGTGCTATCTTATGCTGGTATAAAGTTTTACGTATCTTAGATACTTAGTTTTTTGTAAATTTTCAAAAAAAAAAAATTCATTAAAAACAGCTTGCATGCATGATAAAATATAACAATGTAATTGAATAAAAATTGATTAAAAATAAAGAAAACTGTTCAATTCATGAAATAAATCGAAATGTTGAGATTTTATTGACTCAATCTTATTTAAAATTAAATTTTAAAACTTAAATTTCAAATTCAAAAATTTTTTAGTTAAAATTTAATTTTAAATAAGATTGAGTCAATAAAATCTCAACATTTCGCTTTATTTCATGAATTGAACAGTTTTCTTTATTTTTAATCAATTGCATTGATGTCATGGTATTTTATCATGCATGCAAGCTGTTTTAATGCTTTTTTTTTTAAATTCACAAAAAATTAAGTATCTAAGATATGTAAAATTTTATAACAGCACATACAATCAAGAACATGTGTAAAAAAAATTTGGAATAAATCGATGGCTAAATAGTATATTTAATGATATTTCTATTAGAGCATAGTTTTCCACAATGTTAAAAGGTACGAGACCCCGTAATTGAAGATTTGGTGTTAAAGTTAGTGCCTATCATTTTTAGTTTTTGTGTAATCATTCAGGAATACTTTAGATATTATTTTGATACAATAATGAGAGACTTACCTTGAATATTTTACCTTTGAATATTATACTGATGTCAAACTTTTAATTGAAGCTTTCTTATAAAATGTTCCAAGCTTAAAATAATAATTACACATATTTTGACCATTATCAAACCAACTAACTTCTCAATTTCAAGAAGTTCACAACTGCAGCACTTTTTGTGTTATATGTCTCACGTTTGAATTCTGTACCATACGCTAGGACACCTACTTTTTGTAGCAATACTTGAAGTAATATGCATGAGGTAGTATCAGTTTATTTGAATTCCTCACAAAGCGATATGAAGCTGGATTGGTGAAATAAAATATTGATGTCCATAATATCATTTCTGAGTAATAGCGAGCAGCTTTCATAAAACTCAGTTCCAACTATTCATGCAGAAAGGATAAATTCACTTATTTTACCATGAAGTACTCTGAGTTTTTTCCTAGGAACCACTCATAAGAAGACTCAGCTACAAGGTGATTATCGAGCGAGACAATGACACTCTTCGAATTGCTTTTCACTGATTTCATTATTTTTCCTCTGGTGACTTTCTTTTAATTGATAACTTTGTCGTTCCTTTCTAAGTACGACGAGGGTTCCATTCTGTCTTTCGCTTGCCCTTGCAGTTTGACCTACCGCTGCAAATACATCAGCACCGAGACACCTAAAAGAAAATTTCAAATGTTATAGGTGTAGTATTTATAATATTCAGCATATAGGCAACAAAATTATTGAATTATAAAATATTCTGAATAGTGCAAGAATGCTTACACAGGGAAATGACTCACATTTAAATTTAATGGTTTAAAATGCAAGTTGAATTTGCAAACTATATTATTTATTTACAAAGTAACCTATCCCTTCATTAAATTCCACGTCACTCAGCACATTAATATTTGTATTTTTAATTAATTATAGACCTGAGAAATGTGATTTACTCAATATTAAAAAAAATATATTTATATATTAGATCTGAAAAATGTGCTCCCATGATTAAACAAGTGGATAAAAACTGCTCTCAATGCAGGGGGAAATGAAATTCCAACACGAAACAGCAGCGAACATATCTACTTTCAAATTAATTACGCAAAATAAAGTCAGAAAAAATAAATATTTCAGATGTATTGACTGAATTGTGTACAAATAGCTACATACCTTTTTTTTGCCCGTCGTCTGATGGTTATCGAAGTTCTCGGCTCCTTTTTACAATTATTTAAACGAAATTTCTCCCGCTAATGTGTTACAACAAATAAAAAAGCAATAACAATAAGTAAATAGTAAAATAAGTATTAAAAACGTGAAGAATTTAAATTAAATATGACGATAAATGCATGTGACGTGCTTCGTTAAAAACATCCAAAATAGCCACGCTAAAGACCCGGATTGTGACGTCACAACCTCGGCGGAGTGATACATTACGGCTTGTACTTCTAGGAGGCTTTGGCCGTGGCCAGGTGGGCCCATGTCTTAAGACGGTACTGCTTAACTATTCTGGGGAGCAGCAATAAAACCATGAACTGGGCAAGTGAGCTGCGGGTGACATAAAACTCATTTTCCTATAAGGCCTTATTGTGCCTTCACGGGGCCGACTTCTATTTGGGGCAAGGGCGTAGCCAGGGGGGGGGGGACTTGGGGGTCTGGTTCCCCCCCCCCCGAAACGAGAGAAAATGACCGAAAAAAGGGAAAAAGATGGCCAAATCCATTGTTCTGTCACTTTGGTCCCCCCCCGAAATGAAAGTGGTCCCCCCCCCCCGAACGAAATTTCTGGCTACGCCCCTGATTTGGGGTAAGCAGGGGTCTACTGAGACTTGATTGCAGGATCCTGTTTGGGAAAATTTTCTTTATTTTTGTGAAATGTGTCATTAATTTTGTGAGAAATTAGTAATTTTGTAGGAAGCGAAATAATCTAGTTGATCTATCGCAAAAGAAATGAAATTTCAAATTTATGGATTCATTATTTTTTTATTTCGTGAAGGGTTCGTTTTTCTGATCCGGAATTTCGTGAAGGGTCCGGAAAACGGACCCAAATTTTGGATGAACAGACCCCTGGTTAGTGTAAATATTTGTGGGTTGTATTTAGCTCGGAGTCCTGGGACACAGTGCCCCAGTTGTCCCAGCCTAGTTACTTCCCGATTTTCTATCACATTTAATGTTGAAAACACAAGTTTTTTTTAATCCAAGATATACACACCGCGCGGAAAATATCTTTTTTTTTTCTCCCCAGAGAGAGAAGGGAGTGGTAAGTGAGAGAAGTAGAAAGAACAGGTTTTTGAAGAGTTAATACGTCACAGTGCAAGATGGAAGTGCATCAGCGTAACTCTTTTATCAAACATTGGTGATGAAGCAATATTGGATAAAAGATTTTACACCTCACGTTATGTATTGGCTCGCTTTCAACCATCTCGGATGATAATGAAATAAATGTATCAACAAATCCAGTGATGTCATGCATAAATAGTCGAGCCCGAATATAACCAAGTCATACGGGAACGTGAAAACATTCGACATTTCCGATATTCGTGAAAACCGATACACCATTATTATTCGAGTTTAATGAAAAAAACTACTCGACCTATTCGCGATGGGTCTGTACTAGGACCAACTGTTCCTCGTACACACTTGAAAATTTAAGAAAATTAAAATTATTTATGTACGTGACAAACCTTAAAGATATTCACGTAGGGGGTTTGAATTAATACCCGTTTACTGCAAATCAGTGTTTCTCAAAATATCAGTCGCAGCTTCTAAGGTAGTCACAAACCTTTACCAGAGGCGAGCTGTCTATATTGATTTGTTCAGTGCTTTGAAGTGCTACTTGAAGTATGAAATGGAAGGCAAAAATTTTAAAAATTACGGATGTAAGTGGTCCGTCGAACTGTCACCGATATTTCAATAGTTCTGACGTTACAAAGACTTTCTTTCAAACCGAGAACAACTCCGGTCTATCGCCATGGGGAATTTGCTACCGAATGAGTTGTGCCGGGATTGTGAGTGTGTGCCTTAGTCGCAGTGCGTATAAGGTGTCGTGCCCGATATTGCAGTGCTGACATCAATATTTTAAATTGGGAGTGAACCGTAGTGAGACTGAATATTTGAACCGTTGTAGGCCTGTTGCTCTCAGTGGCGAGACTTTTAATGGGAGCTCAACTCACATTCACGGCTCGAAGTTGAAAACCAACTTCAGCCGATGACCACTGTGGTGCATGGTTTACAAACACTGAGGACGTCTGACACAAACCTGTAGTTACGTGGATCCTTCTTCGAATGGTTCTAGGAATGAACAGAACCAGCGTTATATCTAAAGCTAGAGATAGCCATCTAGCTATAACGTTGACAGAACATACCTGAAGCCGATTTTCGCAATAGTACGGTAGTACTTCAGATTCGGGCTTTTTCTTGAAATACAACTTTTGATTTTATGGAACTTAATCCATTGAAACAAAAATCGATCCCCCAGTGTGTGGCTTCCCAAAGGAAACCTTGGAAACAACCCCGCCCCCCTAAAATTTGCGGACTGCATGGCCCTGCCCCGTCCTAGCTATAACCCATGTCTGTAAAACTTAAGATCATCGTGAGGCAGGCCCCCAGGCCGAGTGATGTTCTGGGGCCCCACTACCTGATTGCAAAAGTACCAGAAGTATAAGCAGGGCCGTCTTAAGAGCATCATGGGGCCCCCGGCTCAAATGATTTTTCTGAGGCCCTACGTAGTCAATTCTCGGAAATTCAACCACATTCCATTTTTGTGAGGCCCCTTCTCTCTTGAGGCCTTGGGCCGTGTCCGGGTGGGTTTACGGAAAATTCACCGACAACAATTCACCGCCGGAAAATTCACCGACGACAGTTCTATGCGAGTCAGTTAGCGAGGGAATGAGCGATTGAGTTACTCAGTCAGTGAGCGAGTGAGCTACTGATTCAATAAGCGAGTAAGTCAGTCCGTAAGTGAGTGAGTGATCTATTGAGTGAGTAAGCGCCATATCCTAAAGATATGGCGGAAAGTTTAAATAATGACTATGAGAAGAAATTCAGATGATACGGATTTGGGTTGCTGTATTTTTGAAATACACTGCTGGCCACCCAAATTGCAACACCAAGAAAGACAAGAGATATCGCAAGAATATTTATTTTGTAGATAACATGTTGACCAAGCATCAAATGATTAAATTTATAGACTTCTGTGAAGTGTGGTTCCTGCCAAAATCAGTAGCCAGAGTAGCCGCCATTGTTGGAGATCACCGCTGCCACACGCCTCAGCATTGATTCAAAGAGACTTTGGATGTGTTCTTGGGGTACAGCAGACCAAGCAGCTTCCACGCGTTGCCAAAGTTGATCTGGTGTGGCAGCTGGGGATGTAATCTGGGTCAATCGTTGAGCAACCATGGACCACATGTTTTCTATCGGCGAAAGATCCGGAGAGCGAGCTGGCCAGGGAAGCAATTCAATCTGGCGATTGACGAAGAACCTTTGGACAATGCGTGCCACGTGTGGTCGCGCATTATCCTGTTGAAATATGGCTGTGGGCAAGCCCTGAAGGTAAGGAAGGACAACTGGCTCCAACACCTCGGAGATGTAGCGCTGGCTTTTTAAAGTACCGGCAATGCGTACTAGAGGAGTGCGAGAGTGATATCCAATACCGCCCCATACCATAATACCCGGTGCAGGACCAGTGTGGCGGTGCATAACGCAGCTGTTCAGCATCCTCTCTCCACGGTGTCTTCAGACTCGAATCCGACCATCGTGGTGTTGCAGACAGAAGCGTGACTCGTCAGTAAAGACAATTTCATTCCATTGTGCCGTCCACATCCTTCTTTCATCGCACCATTGGCGGCGGAGACGTCTGTGGTTCTGCGTCAAGGGTAGACGAAGCAATGGACGTCTTGCGGACAGACCCATCTGCTGTAAACGGCGTCGAATGGTACGCGCAGACACTGGATGATGCGGTACAGACTGAATGTGCTGTGCTATGGTTCGTGATGTGGCTGAGCGATCCGTCACTGCCATACGCCTGTCATCACGTGAAGTAGTGGATGAGATCGAACACGTCGGTCCGTCGTACCCTCCTGCATCCAACGATCACATATCCGCATTACAGTTGTTTGGTTTCGTCCAACACGACTACCGATTTCCCTGAAAGATAATCCACAATCTCGGTAGGCCACTATCCTTCCTCTGTCGAACTCGGATACTTGATCAAAAGATGATCGCCGTTTTCTACAAGGCATAATTGATCGTTTTTTTGAAAAAAACACAATTGCCGTACTTCAAATCGTCGAAATTTCGAAGCCTTAAATAGCGCTTTGAAGTGGCGCCACAGGCGCGCGTGATGTGCGTCTGCGCTGAAATTCTAATCATTTGCATATCTCACCTCCGCTAATGCATGTTGTAAATTTCATATTATTTGCATGCTTCCTTCAGGGTGTTGCATTTACGGTGGCCAGCAGTGTATATGACATCCATATTTATTGTGGCCATCTTTTTCTCACTGGGCATTTTGCCTGTTGTGGCCTTGTATTTGTATAAATTACAAATTGCTGTTGCCCAATACAAGATAGTATATTCAACAAAATTCCATTAACTCTGTTTTACTCAGAACCTTCTAATGGAATGTTAAAAGGGATAATAACAGAATTAAAAGATAATAAAGTAAGTGGATACGCGATAAATCAACCCCCTAAAAATGCTTAAAATCATCTCCTGTTATCACTTTGATATTATAAAAAACATCGCTGATCATCAGTAACCAATGGGGTTTTTTTTGTGCTGAACTAGCTGTTACCCGCGATTTCACGTGATGAACTTTCAGAAATCCCGCCTTAGTGCGTATCTATATGTACTCTATATTTACTATATACGTACATATATACTTATTATATATGGGGGGGGGGGGGGTCAGAGCCCCCTAGTACTGTATATAAAATAACATGTCATGACTGATTCATCATCGCCGAGCCAAAACCGCTGAAGCTGTAAATATATCAAATTTTGTGAATAGTTTTTTTCACGACGTAAAGACTCACTA
Organism: Pholcus phalangioides; assembly: GCF_987345545.1. Taxonomy (NCBI): domain Eukaryota; kingdom Metazoa; phylum Arthropoda; class Arachnida; order Araneae; family Pholcidae; genus Pholcus; species Pholcus phalangioides. Next base: position 9,219,195 of record NW_028301615.1, on the reverse strand, counting down.
CTCACTAAGAAATGGTTTTTCCATATTCGACAACCTAAGGGCGTCATAAGAGTGGGGGTCAACGTTGAAATCATGCCGAGCCGAAACAGCTGAAGCTATAAATATGACATTAGATCAATATTTGACTCATAATCAACAATATTTGACTAATATAGACTCACTGAGAAGGGATTTTTCCAAATTCAACCCCCTAAGGGGGGTTTCAAAAGTTATATGGAGCAATCAGCCCCGCGCCGAAGTCGCTTAAGCCATAAATATGAAATTTAGTTAGTATTTTATTTTATAATGTACATACACACTAAGACAGGATTTCTGAAAGTTCATCACCTATGGGGATTATGAGGTGAGAGTAATTTTGAGATTGCAAAATCCACGCGAGCGAAGCCGCGGACAACAACTGGTATTAAAATATAATGCTCACTAAATTTTATATTTATGGCTTCAGGGATTTCGGCTCAGTGATGATTACTCCATATAACCTTCGAACCCCCCTTTACTAGGGGGGTTGAATTTTGACATTTGACTTACAGTCTTAGACTTAAAACGAACATTCGATTATGTTGATTTAAAATATTCTAACAAATAAAACCACTTCTCAGCAGGCAATGTACTATATTGGTTTAAAACATATTACTACAATAGGAAACAAGCTGCCATAATAAATGGTAAAATCAGCACATTTGAAATATAATGAAAGGAGTCCCACAAGGATCGGCCCTTGGGTCATAATTATTTCTAGTTTATATTAATGATTTATGTAAAATGAAGTAGAACGGTAAAATAATTTCATTCGCAGATGACACAAGCCTATATGTTGAAGACGGGGGTGGATTTAGAGCTCGCTGTTGGTAGGGGTGATTTTACAAATCTTTAAAAATCTAGTCTAAGTATCGGTGACCACATGTCCTGCATTTTGTCTCGTATTTTCCGTGACAGTCCGGTTTTTCTGTTTTTTCTTCTCCATCCAGACTTTTTGAAAAATGTCACGGTTTTACTCGTTTATAGTCGAAGTTTTCTTGAATTTGTTGTTGCAATATTACCATATAGAAGTTCCGAAAATTTCATAAAATATCGCATTTCGTTTGAGGGGAAATCTAAGGAGGACACCTACATCCAGCAGTGGATTGAAATTGGTTGTTGATGATGCCACACCTATTAAAACCAGTATTTTAAATACAGTTAAACTCGGTTATAACGACATCGAAGATTCCGCCGGATATCGGCGTTATAACCGAGTCTGGCTGTATTGCTTTCACTTTTAGAATATTGTTCTAGAGCTCTTTTAGTTATTTTCTAACATTTACCGGTGATTATGTATGATCCCCACCTCGTATTAGTTCGCTACGACGCAGTTCGTTTTGTAGAGGCCATATAATTATGTCCTACTACTGATGCTGGAAAAAAAATTAATGGAATAAAGTGAATATAAAGATAAGTTTAATTTTCTCCATCAGCAAAACTGGTAAAAGAAAGCCATAGACTCATATTGTTTAAAGTTATATGCGTGAGTTCAAAAATCGTATGAAATTATCTCGTTTTAAACATCCAATTCTTGGACATAAGTGGACTCTTGGGTGACAAATAACATTTTCGAAAACTGAAACTCACGGAATCACAGCTGCAAAAAACGATATAAAAAATGGCATTCTTTTTGGGCAATGTTAGAGGAGTATTTTAGAAGGATAATTTTCACAGTTTTCATTACATGCATATTTAATTGGTAATTTTCAATCAAAACCTACAATATTTAATTAGTAATATCTGACATAATTTTCATTCAAAACATACAGTATTTATTTAACAATTTTCAACGTGATTTTCTTCCTTACATATTTATAATTAAAGGGTTCCAATCTACTAATCTAGAAAAACAGATAGCACGCAAATGTAAGAAAAAACGGGAGAAAAATATTCATTTCTCACAAATATTGATATCATAATTAAAATGATACATTGCTCCATCCGAAGTTCATTCAAACTCTGTTCTCTTTTTATGGCACCGATGAACTTCCATATATCTGGGTGGTGAGCAGATAATTGCTGCTGGAACGCTCGATGCCATCCTTCTATAGAATTGTTGGTATTAGGGAAATCGTTACGCGCTCCTTGAAAGCAGTTCCAAATGTCGATGTCAAAGCGCGGCTGACGACGACCACCACTACGACGAAGAGGACGCCCGATCCAAGTGTCTTCAAAGTAGTCAAGCACTTCTTGTGCTTCAGTTGGAAATAAATTACTTCCGCATATCTCCTCGAAAGGATCAATTACCTTTGCTACGGGAACGAAAGCAAGTGCTGATAGTTGTCGCATTACTAACGCAAAATCCACCTCGGTTTCATATTTTTCTTTCAAGCCACTTGTAATTATCTTTCTACACTGACAAAAGTGGAAAAAACAGCCTCGGATTTGAACATTAGGCAGTTCAAATTGAATCGCCTCTATCATAGAGATTTCGAAATCAACCATTATAGATATGGGCATAATGGACGTCTCCGGTTCTTTTATTTTTTTCAATAGCCGAACGTAAGATTTTACCTCCTTATCTGGAAGCAAAGCATATACCAATGCTATGGACACGTTTTCTTTTATTCCGTGTATCGTGTATAACTGAGAAAAAATTTCAGGCACAGTTTTAAATGTGCCATCTGCATACCAGTGTTCGGACTGACCCAGTATTTCCAAATTTTTCGTCGTGCTGTATACGATCGTCATTCGATCCGGAATCATAAATTAAAAAATTCTCACCTTTTTCGGTTTTAATGTAGTCCGGGGGCAAAACTATGTCCTTGCGACGACGAGGAATTGCTGGTGCACAATTGTTTCGTTGCCGCACATTTCTGATGGTCCTCTTCAAACTATCTATTGATGGTAGATTCGATGAAGTACTTTGACTTATTTCACTAGACACTGCAGATATTAAGTGGGGTGAATCACGCGTTTCGATTGCAGCTGCATGAATTTTGTTGATAAATATGCCTGCTTTGACTTTAGCAGCATCTCCACCATGGTTATGTTCATTTAACTCTCGGATGATGTCATCACCTTGCGTTCTCACGCGAGCTGGGTACTTGATTCTCTGGTATTCCTGGCATTTCCAAAATATTTTCTCCGCCGATAGTTTGCCTTTATAAAATAAATGTCCACCAACAATTGACTTTGGTTTGCGCTTTTCACTACTAGCAAATTCAAGAGGCATTTTTTACGTCCGAATCCAACGAAAAATCAAAAACTTGACTGGAATGAGCAAATCTGAGATAAGTAGAATAAAAATATCAACTCCCTACAGTATTCAAGACCACGATCAGTTTGAAATGAACTCCCGACCAAAATGCGTCGTAGAAGGTGGTCTCATGGTCACGTGATTATTTTTTTTTTTTGTCCTGACTGTTACTGCTAATCAATCAAAGTCTCACCGAAAGGAAACTAAAGAACATTCTTAACAGGGGAGGGGGTACGAATCACCGCGGATGTATTCCGTGGACAGAAGGGGGGGAGGGGGGGGGTAAATATCCACCTACACACCCTCCACCTGTGCCAATAACACATTCTTTTTTACTTTATAATCTTTACACTTCATCATAAATACGTTTTCGGAACAATCGGATTTTTTAATCATTTGTGACACTACTAGGTTAAAAAAATTAACTAACTAATCAATTCACTCACTCCCTCACTAACCAATTTACTCGCTCGCTCAATCACTGACTCGATCGATCACTCTCTCAATCACTGACTCAGTCACTCAATCACTTACTCGGTCACTCAATCACTTACTCGGTCACTCGCTCAATCACTGACTCGGTCACTCGCTCAATTACTTACTCACTTGGTCACTCGCTCAATTACTTACTCACTTGGTCACTCGCTCAATTACTTACTCACTTGGTCACTCAATCACTTACTCACTTGGTCACTCAATCACTTACTCACTCGATCAATCACTTACTCGGTCACTCACTGGGTTACTCATTCACTCAGTAACTCAATCCCTCGCTAACTGACTCGCACTAAAACTGTTGTCGGTGAATTGTCGGTCGGTGAATTTTCCTAGTGGTGAATTGCATGGCGGTGAATTTTCCTAGTGGTGAATTGTCGGTCGGTGAATTTTCCTAGCGGTGAATTGCTGGCGGTGAATTTTCCGGACACGGTCCGGGTGGGGCCATGTGGTAAGACGGCACTGAATAAAAGGCCTTCCAATTTACATATATGATTTCCGAAAGTACAGTATTTATCACTTCATATATCTACCAAACAAATATATAAACCAAAATTTCATATATACCAGTCCAACATATACCCAATTTCATATTTCGCTACCTCTATTGCTCCGTGTCCGGAAAATTCACCGCTTGGAAAATTCCCCGACCGACAATTCACCGACAACAGTTTTAGTGCGAGTCAGTTAGCTAGGGAGTGAGCGATTGAGTTACTGAGTGAATGAGTGACCCAGTGGGTGAGTGACCCAGTGAGTGACCGAGTAAGTAAGTGATTGAGTGGGTGAGTGAGTGACCCAGTACTAATTGAGTGACCGAGTGATTGAGGGAGTGATCGATCGAGTCAGTGATTGAGCGAGCGAGTAAATTGGTTAGTGAGGGAGTGAGTGAATTGATTAGTTAGTTAATTTTTTTAACCTAGTAGTGTCACAAATGATTAAAAAATCCGATTGTTCCGAAAACGTATTTATGATGAAGTGTAAAGATTATAAAGTAAAAAAGAATGTGTTATTGGCACAGGTGGAGGGTGTGGAGGTGGGGATATATTTACCCCCCCCCCCTTTTCTCTTCACAACATATCTTGTTTATTTCGTCCCACTTCATCAGCGCGCTATGGAAAGGGACGCGTGAAAACACCAGCTTACTGCAGAAGCGAATTTTATAATAATAAAGCAACAAAAAACAAATGTGATTCATCAACCCCAGAAAACTTCCCCATGGGGGTCCCCAAACTCTAATTCGTTGAATTTTAGTGGGGGCCTTGACTGGATTTATCTCGGGCTACCGATATGTTGCAAATTTTACAATTTTAAACAACAAAAATCAATGAGATTCATCCAGGGACACCCGAAATGAAACCTGTCAACTTTTCCATGGGGCCCCGACCTGAAGGCTTGTCGGACATATACCCCTGTGAGTGGCCACGAAAATTTTTAATTTTTATCAATTTTAAAACGAATAAAATCCAGCCCCCCTTCACGCAATTACCCGTGACCGAATTCGCAAATTTTATGGGACCCCAGACTGGATATACCTTGGGCTTCCGCTATCGCAAATTTGTCAATGTTAAACCAGCAAGAAAACAATGAGTTCCATCAAGGACCCCTGGAAATGAAAACTTTTAACTTCCCCATGAAGGTATATGTGCAATCTCCCGGGTACCCCGACCCTGTATGTTGGGGGGCACTGGTGATATATGTATATTTTACGTATACATACCTCTCGGCATGACTCCCACGAGGGCCCAGCGAGGTGGCTGAGAAAAAGATGCCCACAATAAATATGAGTGTCATATATGTATTTCAAAAATACAGCAACCCAAATCCGTATCATCTGAATTTCTTCTCATAAAACATTATTTAAACTTTTCCTTTAAGATATGGCACTTACTCACTCAATAGATCACTCACTCACTAATGGCCGTATTCACCGACGGCTGTTAACATGCAAGCGCCTCTAAAACGATGGTTATTTGGAAAACGGTATTCTCCGCGCTTCACAGACCGGTTAGCAGTCGGTTTTTTCGTGAAAATGTAGCCACTGCTATTTGGGCTGTTAAAAAATGACAGGCATGTTAACGCATGCGCGATTAGTGTGTTTTCGGACTTTACCACTTTTCTTTAATGTTTATTTCGTGGACTTCGATTTTTTTGGGGTATTTTTCGAAAATTCGAATTTTATTCGCGCTCTAAAGTTTCGTTTTTTTCTTTCTTTCTCTTGGTAATTCAAAGTCCGTTTTGCGGACTAAAAAAGTTTTTCTTTTTCAATATTTTTGACAATTCTAATGTAGTCGAATCCCGTTTTAACGAATACCGTTATAGCGAAAATCTCGTTTTAATGAACACTTTTCTCATCCCCCAGCTAAGTTTACGTAGGAGCAAAGCTAAAACCTGCAATAACTTCATAACGAAATTTCGTTATAACGAAGTGATTTCTCCGGTATCTTGGAGTTCGTTATAACGGAATTCGACTGTACAATTTCAGACTTGAATTTTTTTTTTGGTAATTTCTTTTGCGGAATTCAAATTCTTTTTTTCGGTTTCTTTCTTGGGTACTTCATAGTTTCATGAACTCTGAAATGCATATCGCGCTTTTGGGCAATTCGAAGTTAAATTTCACGGACGTTTGAATTACCAAATATATATTTATACAGTTGGATCCGCCTATATAACATTTTTCATAAACCATCATGGGAAAACGCTTTAAACGGAAAATCTTATTGTTGAGAATGATTGGGACCGTGGCCCCCACACATAGGCGGAGATAGACTTGGAAGTCTGGGGGGGGGGCACGATGATGTTATTTCATGTAGACCTTTGACGTTGGGGGGGGAGAGGAATGCCTCCCCGCCCATGTTTCCACAAGGACGGGGCTGACAAGGCTCCTGTCCCGGGACAATTACTATAATTTTTTCACGCTATAAATGCACTATAGAAGGGCCAGCCAGATCCCAGCCTAGGGGCCCTGCTCCAGGATGTGGGGACATGAAAATAATTAGTCTTAATAATCGAGAAAACATTGTGGGGATGTTATAAGCGTATCGGCTGTATATGTAATATTAATAATAATGAAGACATTTAAATTTCATTTTCTGGACTTTGAATCTATATTCGTATATATATATATATATTAGAAACGAATTCTATTTCATTGTCTCTGCATTCAATTTTTTCTGTTCATTTGGTAATTTAAAAAAATATACTTTAAACCATCGGTTCTCAACCCCCTTTTCTGACTCGCGGAGCCCTGTGGAAAAATTTAATTACTGATCAAAGTAACTGATTTATTTTTACTATTTAAAAATATTTCTAATCATTTTTTTAAATTTTACTGTTTTTTATTATTTTCCTCGAGCCGCGGAGCCCTAGGGAGTGCACAAGGGCTCCGCGGAGCACCGGTTGAGAACCGCTGCTTTAAACTATTGAAAGAAAAAGAATTGATCACTAATTTTTTTCCTGTATTTTTGATGATTCGAAGTTCATACACTGATTAAAATTTCTAGGTGTTTTTTTCAGAGCCACATTATAAATTTCATATGGCACATAACTTCTCATGTGTTTTTCAAATTTTTTGTTCTGTTGCTAATGTCATGATGGAGCAGTGTATTGTAGTTATACTGTGCAATTTCATTATGTATTTGAATATTACACAGCACAGTATATATTTTGCATAACTGCAAAATGTGGGTAACTATATAAATTATGTACTTCTGGATGCTCAATATGAGTGTGCATTCATATAGCATTTTTCGAGCATAACTCTTGATATAATTTTTTTTTTGTCAAACTCAGCTTCTCAATGCAAAGATAAATGGTGCTTCTTGATACAATCTGTTCGTAGTCCAATGTTATTAGTAATCTAATGCACAGATGAGAAAATGTATTTCCATATTTTGTCATTTCCAAGATTTTTTCAGCCCACAAATCTCATACGAGGTGGCATGTTTTCGAATACCTTGAACATAGAGACGTTTAAATTTTTCCTGCAAAATGGTGAACATATAAAACATGTTTTTGTAGTGTAAAGACACTGTACTCTGAAATAATATTTAAAAATCAATTGAAAAAAAAATTGACAATTTCGAAAAAAAAAGTCAATCAAACTTTCAAAACTATAATTGCTATTTATTGTACTCATAAATGTATTGATAGAATAATTAAAGGCAGAAAAAAAATTTGCATGAGCCCGTCTTGTTGTATGACCATCTCAGACAAATTGTCGAATTATCTTTTGTGAAAAGAAGTGCAGAATCCCCAAGAGTGTTGCCTGTAGACTGCTTGCTTAGGAGTTGAGAGGTTTACTTGATTTGATCAAATTCTGTAATAAAGTACAGTAGCCAGAAATTAATGTGTATCAACTTTTGAAGTATCAACTATATTTCATACTACTTCAGGAATTTTACTTTATACATGAAACAATGACAGTGAACTAATAATGTAGATTACAATTTTTATAGCTTATTTAAAACTCAAAACCAATGAAAATAACTACAAATAAGAAATAATCTAACACTCATGAACTCTTAACCTATTTTTCTGTTTGCACAACACTTATTTACGTTAAACTCTTTCTAAACGTATTTTTTTATTCCATATAATTTTATTAGAGATGTGAGGTGAGAATATTCATTTTTCTTTTAAATAATTTACATTTTTTTACTAATTTCGTGTATATTGTGAAATATCAGTTGCCTGAAACATTACAACCAAAACAATTTTTGGTATAATCACCCCCCCCCCCCTATTAATCCTGGTCATGATGAAAGGTTTTAAAAGTTTGGTTATAGAGATTTTAGAAACCTTTAGATTAAATTATTATATAAACAATTATTTTAAAATTAAATACATTTTCAGAAATAAGTTCACAACAAAAGAAATTAAACCAAATTTGATTGATAAAGGAAGCTATTCTTATATAGTAACCTTCATTCTAAGATGTTTTGCATTGAAGAACTGTTTTCTTCAATGCACATACACTTAAATATTCTGTATAACTCACTTTTCTTTAAAAGTTGTGCAATTCAGCCCCACGTAAAAATCATAAATTGAAACAAAAATCATTCACAAAAATTAAAGTATTTGTGTGCTCGACACTGGGTCATAAAATAAAGGGTAGAATTTATCAAATGATTTCATAATTGCTTTAAATTAACCATGCCATCAATAAGTTGCACAAATTTTTCTCGGAATGTAATTTTTTCTACATTTTTAATAGTAATTATACACTTGCAAATGATGTTTCCCAATTAAATCGCATATTCTCTTCCCATCCCCATTGGCACTGTTTACAAACAATGCAGAGTATTGTTTACAAACTGGCATTTCTTTGATGGCCCAATCGAATACACATACATAAACCTCTGCTTTTGAATAGAAAAGTATTTGTAATTTTATATGGAAAAAATAGAAATCTACTTTTTTTTTTTCTCGTGAAATCGGACATTAATATTGTTTCAGCATTTGTAATATTAAAAAAAGCACTAGTCGTGACATGGGAAAATGAGGTGGGGATGTTGACAGAGCTTCAGCCCTGTGATGGGTTGATCATAATTTTTTGTTTTTACATTCTAAATTCACATCAAAGGGCCAACAGAAAATCCTGGCATGGGGCCCGGCTTCAGGATGTGGGGGGGGGGGGGGACCTTGGTTGAGGGGTAATCAGGGACCACTCAGCAACATTATATATCACACTTTGGATACTTCAATTTGTTTATATAATAATTTTATAAAAGGAAATATAAATAACTGTTGAATAAAGCGTTACACATACCTCATCAACTGCTTGAGAATCATAATCAGATTCCTCCATCTCCCAGAAATGCGATCGAGCATGTTTCTTGTGACGAGGTCGAAGCGGATGAAGAGCTGTACCAACGTTACAAACATCTGTTTCTTGAAATTTCTCTAATTCGTTACTTTATTCAATAAAATAAAACTACCAATAACAAAAATAAATAACATCTTGCGGCGATAGCCTACGCGATCGTCCTCCATCTTGTTTTCAAAAACACTCGCAGCAGCAGAAGAAAAAAGAATAAACACGTGATCGATATTGACGAATCAGCATCAAGATCATCATCATCACTTGTTAAACGCCGTGGCCTTGTCACAGCCGCTCACTGGTTAGCCGAGAATACCGATTTTTTCTAACATACGCGATAGCAGTCATCCGCATGTTATTCGACCGGCCGTTTAACAGTCGCTCCGTGAATACGGCCATTAGTAGCTCGCTCACTCACTCACGGACTGACTTACTCGCTTATTGAATCAGTAACCCACTCGCTCACTGACCCACTGAATTACTTACTCGCTGGGTCACTCACTTAGTAACTCAATCGCTCATTCCCTCGCTAACTGACTCGTATAGAACTGTCGTCAGTGAATTTTACGGCGGTGAATTGTATGGCGGTAAATTGTTGGTCAGTGAATTTTCCTAGCGGTGAATTGCATGGCGGTGAATTGTTGTCGGTGAATTTTCCGTAAACTCTATTGCTCACACAATCATCAATTGAACAACCCCCTCCAACTTGTCATTAAAAGTCAGCAAATGTCCCCCTCACGATTGGTGACGTGTTACTTGAAGATGACCCCTTATATCCCATGGATATAAATATGTCCATTCGTTATAACGATATTTTCAACATTATTTTATTATTGTATTGCAGGTTCATTAGGACGGAATTAAATTCGTTACAACCGATAAGCATCCAAACGCGTTTGTTTCTGTTTTTTTCATTCAGCTAGACAGATTCAAATCTGATATTCACATAGGGAATTAAGGCCTTTGTAGCTCCCACTAACTTCAGTGTATGTGATGGAAGTAAAAAAAAATATTTTTTTCTTTAGTTTATTTAAAACCATTTTTATATTTTTTTATATTGTTCAAATCGTTTGAACTAATTCAGTTCATCGAGACGAAAACTTGGATATCCAATTGATACCTACCACTCATTTTTTAATTATTTTATCAACTCGCAAAGTACATAGTATATAAACTTGAGCAATTGAAACTGCAGCATAGAAAGCATCAACATCAATCTTTTTTCAAATATTGGATGAGGAGGCTGACTTTGGTAAAAGAAACTTTGATAAAGAGCGTTTTTTAGCAAAGTTGCCAACTTTAATAGTGCAACACCGGCCTTACTTAAGATCATAAAATTTGGTATCATTCGTAGAATCAAATTTAGCAATCAGAGAGAGGTATTGGCGCCTGAAATTTCCTATTTTCTAGTCGACCAGGCACCTGGGATTTGTCAAGACTTGTGATATTTTTTTTCTCAAAATAGTGAAATTCACTTGTACGCAGGAAATGGCAGCAATCATGGTATACGCGTGATCCAACAGACTTGTGCAGCTGTTTCTGACAGCGGCTCTCCTGTGCTTCACCAAGACAATTTTTCAATTTTCAAATTCTCATTAAAGGAAAATGTGAATAACTCGTGTCTCTAATTATATTCATATATACCAGGGGTCTTCAACGCATGCCCAGCAGGCCATGAAGCTTTTTTGCTGTGGCCCACTAATGAAAACGCTTTCATAATTATATAATTTATAGATTTTTTTTCAGAATAAATCAAAAAGATGTTTCTAGAATTAATGAATATTCATATTTAATGAAAAAATATTTCCGGAATAATGAAAACCATTTTAAATGAAGAAATAATTTCGGAATCTCAATTAAAATTCATATTTACTGGAAAAAATATCTGAATAAGTACAAAATCTCAAATAACATAGCATCTCCCCCCTCGTTTGACTCAGAGCGCTGGGCCACATTGCGTCTAAACATTAAAAGATTCCACTGTGTGAATTTGGATACCACCGTAATGACTTTCTGACCCTTGGGGTTGATGGGGAATTTTTTTTTTGACCCGCTATTATCGAACGAGCTTGTATTACTGAAGAGGAAGGAGCCGTCGCACAGTGGTCCAAATCGGGAAATGAGCTGGAAAAAAATAAAAAATGAAGTTCTTGCTTCGGAGAAAAAAACCAAATGGGGGGTGGGGGGGGGGTGTATAGAGCAGTGGTTCTCAACCTTTGGAAGCTCGCGGCCCGGTTGAGTATTTTTTTTCGAGTGGAAGGCCCGTTCATAAGCACGACTAATGGGAAATGAATGGGGAAAAATTAAACGACGAACCACTCACGGCCCGGTTTAACTGATGTCAGGGCCCAGTACCGGGCCGCGGCCCAGCGGTTGAGAAACACTGGTATAGAGAAATGTCTGGTGCATCTTGGGGTGATATTTGTTCACATCGGGGGTCCCGGGGGGGGGGGTCAAAGGAGGGTAATTACTCACTCAAATGAGGCTCTCGCCGAAATGTGATGAAAAGCTTAACTTTCTTAGGTTGTTACTCGGTTGCGTTTGAATGGAATCATGAAATTCTTTTTGCTATTCATTTTTAGTTCTGTGTCCTTTTCGGTTCGTTATTTTTCAAGGTCCGAGTAGAGGAAATAATTTTCGTAATTCGTCCTTAAAAAGTTGGCTTATTTTGAGTAGTTTTGAGTACAAAAAGTGAGTCGTAAAAAGTTTAACTTTGTTCAATCGTTAAATATTTTATCGATTTTAAATGTTCAATCGGTAATCAGGCGCACATATCATAGATTTTGTTTATATTTACACTATGTTTTTTCATTGTTTTGTGTTATAAGAGAATAATTTATTTTTTGAGTGAAAATCTTTATTTTTTACATATTAAACTTCAATTAAGTGTTCCCCAAGTTTTCACGGCAATATTTTGTTTAGAATGTGCTTTGGTATTATTATATTTTTTTAAATATTATTCGTAATAAATATGAGTGATGCATTATTATTTTGGAGATCAGAAAAGTAGGAAACATCAGTAAAAAAGCTGGAAAGGTTGATTGAAATAAGTAATTATTTCATTGAAATGGTAGGAATTGCAAAAATGTAGAAAACATAGTGATCATGCTAAAGTAGTTTTAAAATTACCAAACGTTATTATTAAATTATACTTCTCAGCCTGTGTGGATGCCTATTTTTGATGTGAAGCAAAAAAAAAAAAAATTCAAAATATTCATTAGTTTTCGAGAAAAATTTTTTTTTCTTCCTAAATTCGCTATATTGACCACTGTGCGCCGCCTCCTGGAGATGGGCAAAGGGTGAGTGATGATATTCTGTTAGTCTCTGTTAATCCAGCGGCTGTTTACAAATGTGCAGCAAATATTAGCAATATGTGATAATTGTTCTTGGGCTCGCAAATGCATCAATTGCTAGAGGTCAAAAGTCTCCAGATACACCAAAAACAAGCCTGCCATTTTTCACCCATGTAGTTTTAGGTTTGAGCATGTAATGTACATATTGACTTAGTCGGACCGCTTCCTCCATCCGAAGGATTTTGGTTCTGTCTCACTATGATCGACCATTTTTCTAAGTGGCCAAAAGCTGTACCTCTTGTGCAGCGGTTCTCAACCGGAACTCCCAGGGGCTTCGCGGCCGCTCAAGGAAAAAAAAAAAAAAATACCCAGTAAATTTGAAAAAAATAATTATTAATATCTTTGAGAAACAAAAATAAGACAGTAACTTTGATCATTTGATCATTTTTGTCGTACCACGGTCATTTTCTGCACACGAGGGCTAATTAGACTAAGTTCCGCCAACACAGTGGCAGACATTTTTTACGCCACCTGGGATGCTCGTTTCGGCCCTCTTCTTCGGATTCCTTGAATACAACCAGATGAATGATGAATTCCATTTCGAATCATCTCTCTTGTCTGCTCTGGTTCCCTGGCTTGGTTCTATCCTTCATCACCCGGCTGCTAATGGGCAGGTGGAAAGATTTCACAGGCAATCAAAATCCGCAATTAATGGCTCATGCTACAACAAACTGGAGTCAAATTTTCCATTTCATTCTCTCTGCTAGGCTGCCGCGCTGCTTGGAAAGAAGATAACCAATCTACAGCAGCAGAAATGCTATATGGGGTTCCAATTCGCCTTCCAGGAGAATTCTTGACGCTTCAAAGTGACAGCCCAGATCCAGCAACTTTCATTGGTAGGTTGCCATAAGTTGTGCAGAACTTGTGTCCCACTTCAAATCAGGCGCATGTATCAACAAGTCTTTCTTCGTCAGCAAAGACCTGAAAACATGCGTGGAGCCTTCAGCCTCTATACACTGGTCCATATCAGGTTGTCTCTCGTGGTGATAAAGTTTTCAAGATTATTGTACAAGGTCGTACGGTGACAGTGAGATTTGATCGTATCAAGCCTGCATATGTGTTGAAAAATCGGCCAACCACAGTCACCTCATCTCAAACAGTTGACTGTCCTCCTGTCAAGGACTTACCAAGTGATTCCAATGCGAAGCCTCAGGTGGTGACCAGATCTGGTCGCGAATTGAAGTTTAACTGAGGATATCAAAATTGATGCACTTTGTGTAGCAATCATCTCGCTGTGCGGGGGGCCACTGTAGGGACTATCAAGTAAAAATGCGGGAAATATGGTCAAGATAAAATATTGCGGGTGAGGAGAAATTTAGATAAGTCAAAGCCGTCCTGAATGTGACATTCCTTGTTGCTTATGGGCACCGATTCTATCATCTTCCTTTACCACATGCTTGATTACACACACAATTTGATGCTTTCAACTGTACTATATTATTAAAATTTCGTTTAATCTTTAATTTTTTTCAAAACCAGTAATTGGGAATTAAAGCTCTGGAAAACCTGAAAAATTCACCTTACTTTGGCCTAACATGTTGATGTGCTGTGTTGTAGGTCGTATTTTTGAGAGCCTTGGTAATTTGTTTTTGAGTACACTTAAAAACATAACTATACATTGTATCGAGTGGGAGGACCAAAAGATGCCTGCCCGCCCCAAAATGTTGTAAAATGGCCGATATATTGGCAACGCTGTAGCGAGGGTGGGGGGACTTGGGGGTCTGATTCCCCTCCCGTGAAATGTAAGGAAATCATCGAAAAAAGATGGCCAAATTTATTTTATCACTTTGGTTCTCCTCCCACCCCGAAATGAACGAAATTTCTGACTACGGGCTTGTATATAGGGAATAGCGATGTTCATGTCTATTTTTCTATCACTTTGGCCCCCCTTCCCCGAAATGCCATTTGTCCTCCTCCGAAATAAATTTCTGAATACAGCCCTATTTATGTGATGTTATTATACATGAACTATGTTTTTTAATGTGTATATGTATTTTAAAATGTATTTTAAAAGTTTTTGTTTCCAAACTGGAAAAATAGCGTATAAAAAACAAGCGTCAAACTGGGAAACGAAGATATGCAGACTACAGCAATGACAACTTCACAACCGTTTAGATGCTGTTCGATCTCGTGAGATGACCACATGCAAGCTGGAGAAACTGGAGAAACCGCGAGACACCCAGGCTCTGTCGCAAGAAGCAACGCAACCACTTTGCCCCCCCCCCCGAGGGGGGGGAACAGGGCATCTCCGGTAAAACCAAAATTTATTGATTCGTCAAAGATTACATATAGTGAAAGGAAATCAAAAATTATGTAAATCGAAGAATCAAATTAATCAAGTTAAAGTAAAGTGCAACGGGCACGGATAATAAATAGTCATGGAAAGTCGTATAAAAATCGTATCGCAAAAGGCGCAATCATAAATTTGAGTGATCAAGGATTGAATCAAATGACAAGAAGGGCAGAGCATCTCATTGCACTCCGGCAGTTCAATACAGTCAGTCTAATTTCTCCGAGACGTCATTAATTAGGTTTGGGATTCATCCTGCTCCTCGCTCGCAAACAGTGCCACCAGCGCACTGTCAGGGTGAAGACGCGGCGATCTCCTTACCGGCGCTGGTACTGGAGTTGCAGGAGCTGGAGGAGACGGATCCCTTAACTTCTCGGGATGTTCCTCAAGGAATTTCACCATTTTTCTTATCTTTTCCTTTGATTCTTCTCGACGTAGTATGCCAAGCATCCATGGTCTGTGTAAATGGGCAGCCGGCGAACAGAAGTGAAAGGGCATCGTTTCTGGACAGCATGTGGCGTAGTGCAGGGGCGTGCCAGGCTCAAGGCAAGAGCATTTATCGCTGGCAATCACTTTAAAGCGATGTAAGGTTGCTGGGAAAGGCCCATGACCGGTGACAAATAAGATGAGTTCTCGTGACCAGCCCCTGCTCCTAGTATCTACTTTCTTTATAACTTCGTGAGTTGATCTTCCTGACGCCTCCGGCATATCCCAATGCAATTGCCAATTTGCTATCATGTCCCTCCAGAGGAGTGATTTTGCGTGAGAAGCTGGGTATAAGAGTTCGTCGTAAAAGACTCCGGTATTGGTCGCTTCTTTGGCCGCCGCATCCGCAAGCTCGTTTCCCCACTGGCCGTTGTGGGCTTTTACCCAGGAGATGCGTATTGATGGGTGAGATACAAGTATACTCCTTATCTTTCTCGCCATTGCGTTTTCAGAGAGCGGGTTTAGAATGGCCTGGAGACTTGAACGGCTATCCGATCTTATTACAGTCTGCCTCCTGTTTGTAGCTGCATCCAGAGCTGCTGTGAATATAGCGAGCATCTCAGCTTGATATACTGAATTATTTTCTTTTAGTTTAGCAGCCCATTTACGCACGATCTCCGTTCCCACGGTTTTTATACAGGCAGCTCCTGTACCTGATTCCAGTTTAGAGCCATCCGTGTAATATACGACGGATTTCTCCTCAGGTGTATCATCCTCCGAAGATTCTATTAATACTTGATTGGCCTGCAGAGATTCTGCAGGATGCGAGGTCCAGCCTATAGTTTTTTGCTCGAAGGCGTCCGGGACTAATGTTTCCTCTAACAATGGACATGGCTTGTGAAGCTTTAGAAGACGTGCGACTCGTGCCAGGAATTCTATCTTGAGAGATAATGGCGGGAGTCCCAAGATCACCTGAAGAGCATTCGTAGGTGTAGTTCTATACGCACCAGAGATATATAGAAGGAAGGGTCTTTGTATAGAATCGAGCCGTCTGAACATCTGGACCTTGGGAGAATGCCATATTGAAGCTCCATAAGCTATCATAGGCTCAACCACTGTCAAGTAGAGGGATCTCCTCAGAGCCCGTGTCAGTCCCCACTGTGGTCCAGCCATCAGGCGCATCTTCTGAAGAACACGTGACGCCTTTCTCTTCTGTTCTTTGATGTGATCTTCCCAGCTAAGTTGCTTATCGATAAAAACGCCTAAATAACATAGCACGTCCGTTTTCTAGATGGTTTTCCCTTGGAACCAGATGGTGGGAGGTCTTTTCTTTGATATCCACAAGAATTTTGTCTTAGCGATAGAGAGAGTGAGCTTATGCATGTGCAGCCAATTTGACACTGTTCTAAGGGCTTCTTCTGCTAGATCACCTGATCCCTTAACAGTAGGGGCAGATGCAATTACCAAAAGGTCATCAGCATAAGCCTGAACTTTGACGTTTGAGGGCCAATTAATTTTCAACAACTCATCCAGAACAAGATTCCATAACAAGGGGCCGGAACATGAGCCCTGAGGTGCACCCTTTTGAAGCTCTTTCACAGCTTTTCCCGCATCCGTGACCAACACCGCTCGACGGTGGTACAAAAGATCCGATAAAATTACCTTGAGCTGTTGTGGTATGGGCGCTATTGCTAGACGGCGGCGTATAGACGAGTATCTGAGGTTATCGAACGCCCCTTCTATATCCAGGGATATGATGGCTACGTCATTACCTCGATTTCTTTGCGTCTTAACCTCTTCCATCATGTCTGCAAGCGCCATTTCTGCTGAACGACCTTGTCGGAATCCGTACTGGTTGGCATGCCAGAATCCTTGCCTCTCCGTGTAAAACATGACTCGTTGTACCAAAATTTTCTCCAGTACCTTCCCGAAGCCAGAGAGTAAAGAGATAGGGCGGTAAGCTTTTGGGTCTCCTGGACGTCTTCCTTTCTTCAATAAAAGGAGTAGCTTACCTTCTTTGAAATGATTTGGAAAACATCCCAGTTGCAGGCACTTATTGTATAGGGAATGTAAAAGATCTGGAAATGCTTTATTTATCGCCTTGACCATCCTGTTGTTCACCCGGTCTAGACCCGGGGCTTTCCGCATATTAAGCTGGTCAACGATTCTTTTTATCTCTTGCTTAGATATTGCTCTCATATTCAAATCCGGCTCGAAGTACATACTAGAGCTCATATAAGGAGGACCATAGTCATCGGAGTCAACATCGGGGTAAATGTCATTAAGGTGTCTTTCCCCCGCCTGCAAAATTGTTTCGTCACCAAATTGGCTCATAGTCAGCTGCGGCTTCGTTTTGCGGGACATAGAAGCACGATATACGGTACCAAATTCAGAGGCTGTTTTTTCACATAGTGCACGCCAGGCAGATAATTTTGTTTTACGAATCTCTTTACGGTACTGAGCCTGATATTTATTAAATGTCATGCGCAGGCGAATTTTGTTCTCCTGATCTTTTGCTCGTATATATCGTCTTTTCAGAGCTCTGAGCTTCTTGCGTGACACTTCCAGTTCAGTTGTCCACCATGTGCTTTTGGATTTACCTGGCATCTGCGATCCGTTGCTCCCAGGAAGCAACGACCTATTACCTGCCTCTTCTATTACTTGATGCACAGTGTTTGTAATATGCTGAAGTTGATCATACGTTCGGCACTCACGAATCTGCCTTATCAGGACTGGTGTTGTACTTCTGAGGATACGAATAAAATTGAAGAGCTTACGCTGCGTTGTTTTGAAACAAGGGGTTTTAGTTGATGGAGATGAGTCACATATCACCATGTGAATATAGGAGTGACTACTTGCCGAATATTCCTCTCCCACAGACCATTGTATGGCATTTGCTAGAGACACGTGATTGCATAAAGATAGATCCGGCCAGCCGAAGGATCCGGTGTGTCCATAGGTCGGTGTGCTGTTGTCGCCATTCAAAAGGAAGAGGTCTTTGGACATAAGGAAGTCTAGGATGTCTTCACCTCTTTCATTATTATCGGAATAACCCCATAGAGAGTTGTGTCCATTCCAGTCTACGGCAATAATGATCCCGTGCCTTCCATTCTTTACCACGATCTCCTCAATCTCCTGGATGGCTTCTTTTATGTCCTTTTATGGAGAGGAATATGAGCTAGCCACGATCAGCTCCCTTCCGTCTACATGCAGTTGCACCGCCACCGAGTTATTCATAACCGACAGCACAGCTCCATGAAGTGCTCTGTTGCGGATCATGATCGCAGCCTTCCCATTATTTGATGTCCAGTGTGACCAAGTCAAGGGGAGACCCTTGAGTTCCGGACCTTGCGCTGTGGACCAGACCCAGGGCTCTTGGGCCAGTACTATGTCCACGTTCATTTCGTTGGCAGTTTTTTCCAATTGGTAAGTAGCCGCTTTAGAGTGATCTAAGTTAATCTGAAGTAATCTAATTCCCTGCTCTTTACTCAGTAAATTATTATTGGCCATTACACAATCTATTTCATGATATTTCGTCTACCCTTGATAAGAAGAAAACTGGTGCACATACGATCATTGGCACGGTGATAGACATCGAGATTTGTGCCATGTGCTAGGTTTTGGAAACAGCACTCCACACATCGGTCCTTTCCTTCTCTCCTGAAATCGAGGATCGACGGGAAGTTATATTGATAGAGTTGAGCACCGAATCGGAAACGATCAGCTTCTTGGCAAGATCTGCCATTATCATAATTTGCCTGCCGTCTATAGTTTTTGCCACTACTATAGCTATTTCCATTAAGATGCTTCATATTTCCCGTGCGTCGCTGACGATCTGAGTCAAAGTGATGTCGCCATCTACCACAATCGTGCTGCTTCATAAATAAGCCGCCGGTGCTACCGGATTTGTGATTTGTCAATAGAAATGTTGGGTGAAGCGGGTTGGCCGACATAAATTTCGAGCATCGGGATTCACTTTTTATCTTTCGCAATCGTTGAGGCCTCGGAGAGTCAATGAACTTTTGGTGCGAGTTTCCCCTCGACTCACACGTATCATTCGAAGGTGACCAAGTGTCAAGGACTGTGTATCTCGAGATAGTGTTTTCATTAGGTATCTCTTCGATACCCTTCAGCGGTTCAGGATTAGCTTGCCACTGGCGTTCTCCACTGCACTTTTTTAGTATTTCGGAGGCAGCTCTTATATGTGGTGTTTGCAATTGGCTCACCGTTGTTGTCCCTTCCAATGTCCTGAAGATGAACCGGCCATTCAGAATTACATTGCCGTGGAATTTTATTTCCACTTTTCTGGGCTCTAATCTGCTGTTGTGTTATCTGGGGTGGCCACGAGTCCAAGGTACGTACCTCTAGCTCCTCCTCTTTGGTAGATCTTTCATACCAGTCCGATATGGGTGTACTGTGCTTCGATACTTCTGTTACATGGTCGAACTTACCATATGGACTATTCAAGAGCTGATCACTATGTTGGTCTTTGATAGAGTTCGTGTTGCTCTTCTTTGTACAAGTGTCAATTATTAGAAAGGATGGGCGTGGAGATGCAAGCTTCTTTTGGCGTTGCTGATCTGGCTGGATTTCCTCATTCAGCTCCTCCTCAAATTTCCCTCCAGTTTCTGGAAGCTGTAAAGACACCTTTGCTCCCATCAGGACAACCGGATTTATCTTTTCTGAGAACCTTAGCTTTTTTCGTGCAATTTTCCTGATATCATTACATTTTGGACTGTTGTCTTGACTTTTGACGCTTTTTGAGGCACAGTTAAATGCGTCACAGGATGGTGGGGCATTCTTTCCAGAGTTCCCTGTAGAAAAGATATCAGCTGGAGGCCCATAATGTTCAATCGAATGACAATTTCTTGGTGTTATTTTCGTCGATGATCTTTTCTTGTTCCTGTCATGCACTGCCTTTACTTCGTCAGTTGTGGCGGAGGGTTGATCGGTGTTTTTCTGGGCCAGCGCTGAATCCTCAGAAGAAAAACTCTGCTGTTTCGACCACCTCTAACATTTGTATCCCAGAAGTACCACTTTGTGATCCTAAGGGCGGCTTTGGGTTCTCCAACGAAAGGAACACATGTGTATTCTTCAGAGAATCAGCACCAGTGATTGCCACACCATTTTCCTGAATCGATGTTGCAGATGCCTCTTCCATTTTTAATTTGTGATCAACCTGGTTTATCTCCTCAGCAACTATTCCAAGATCCATCGTTGCAAGTCCTTCCGGGGTCTTCTTAGAAGCCACAGGTGATACCACAGTATGCTCTTCCCTCGGTAAGACGATGTTCATATGCTGTTCCTGGCAGTTGAGTGATTGTTCCAATTGGTGAAATTGTATAGGCAATTCTTCCTGGGCGTGTAAAGGCACAAATCACATGCAAGCTGCAGAGCATTTTAAAATGCCCGAAGGGTTTACGGAAAATTCACCGCCGGAAAATTCACCGACAACAATTCACCGCCATGCAATTCACCGCTAGGAAAATTCACCGACCAACAATTCACCGCTAGGAAAATTCACCGACACCGACAATTCAAGGACCAACAATTCACCGCTAGGAAAATTCACCGACCAACAATTCACCGCCATGCAATTCACCGCTAGGAAAATTCACCGACCAACAATTCACCGCCATGCACTTCACCGCTAGGAAAATTCACCGACCAACAATTCACCGCCGGAAAATTCACCGACGACAGTTCTATGCGAGTCAGTTAGCGAGGGAATGAGTGATTGAGTTACTGAGTGAGTGACCCAGTGAGTAAGTGATTCAGTGAGCGAGTGAGTTACTGAGTGAGTGACCCAGTGAGTAAGTGATTCAGTGAGTCAGTGAGCGAGTGAGTTACTGATTCAATAAGCGAGTACGTCAGTCCGTAAGTGAGTGAGCGATCTAGTGAGTGAGTGAGCTATTGAGTGAGTAAGTGCCATATCCTAAAGATATGGCGGAAAGTTTTAATAATGACCTTATGAGAAGAAATTCAGATGATACGGATTTGGGTTGCTGTATTTCTGAAATATATGACATCCATATTTATTGTGGGCATCTTTTTCTCGCTGGGCGTTTTGCCTGTTGTGGCCTTGTATTTGTATAAATTACAAATTGCTGTTGCCCAATACAAGATAGTAGTATATTCAACAAAATTCCATTAACTCGGTTTTACTCAGAAACTTCTAATGAAATGTTAAAAGGGATAATAACAGAATTAAAAGATAATAAAGTAAGTGCATACGCGATAAATCAACCCCCTAAAAATGCTTAAAATCATGTCCTGTTATCACTTTGATGTTATAAAAAACATCGCTGATCATCAGTAACCAATGGATTTTTTTTATGCTGAACTAGCTGTTACCCGCGATTTCACGTGATGAACTTTCAAAAATCCCGCCTTAGTGCGTATCTATATGTACTCTATATTTACTATATACGTATATATATACTTCCTATGCAACGGAAATTAGTGACGATTTTTTTTATTACGGGAGTCGGTGACGTTTTTTGAGTGATGGAAATCTGTTACGTTTTTGTGTTACGGAAGTCGGTTACGATTTTGGGATCAAGTTTTCATTTAACTCTTGCATATATCGGGACCAAGTTATGTGCATGTACCCAGAGGTTCCCACATCCTACAGCAGGTCCCCTAAGCTGAAATATATGGCGGGCCCCCAAACCAGCGTTTTCACGGGCCCCTCTGTGCTTAATTTATAGTGTGAAAATATCACAAAGGATAAGAAACGTTCCGGCCCCTGTCAGCCCTGCCATCGTGGGGGTCATGCCGAGAGGTATGTATACGTAAAATATACATATATCTCCAGTGCTCCCAACATACAGGGTCGGGGTACCCGGGAGATTGCACATACACCTTCATGGGGAAGTTAAAAGGTTTCATTTCCAGGGGTCCTTGATGGAACTCATTGTTTTCTTGCTGGTTTAACATTGACAAATTTGCGATAGCGGAAGCCCAAGGTATATCCAGTCTGGGGTCCCATAAAATTTGCGAATTCGGTCACGGGTAATTGCGTGGGGGGGGGGGGGCTGGATTTTATTCGTTGGTAAAATGAATATTTGCAGTGAGCTTCACAGGGGATGCCCGATTAGCTTCCGAGTCAGGGGTCCCGTTCCATTTTGGGGGCACTGGATGAATCTCATTATTTTCTGTTGTTTAACATTGTAGAATTTTCAACAGCACAAGCCCGAGATAAATCCAGTGTCTGTGTGCCCCACTAAAAATCTGCGTATGGGGTCCCCGTTACTGGATGTGGGCCCTGGATTTTATTCGTTTTAAAATTGATAAAAATTAAAAATTTTCGTGGCCACTCACAGGGGGTATGTCCGACAAGCCTTCAGGTCGGGGCCCCATGGAAAAGTTGATAGGTTTCATTTCGGGTGTCCCTGGATGAATCTCATTGGTTTTTGTTGTTTAACATTGTAAAATTTGCAACACATCGGTAGCCCGAGATAAATCCAGTCAGGTCCACCCCCCCTAAAATTCAACGAATTGGAGTTTGGGGACCCCCATGGGGAAGTTTTCTGGGGTTACTTGATAAATCACATTTGTTTTTTGTTGCTTTATTATTATAAAATTCGCTTCTTCAGTAAGCTGGTGCTTTCACGTGTTCCTTTCCATATCACGCTGATGAAGTGGGACGAAATAAATAAGATATGTTGTGAAGAGAAAAGGCGGGGGGGGGGGGTTGACAGATGGCAGGGGGGGGCAGAGCCCCCTAGTACTGTATATAAAATAACATGTCATGACTGATTCATCATCGCCGAGCCAAAACCGCTGAAGCTGTAAATATATCAAATTTTGTGAATAGTTTTTTTCACGACGTAAAGACTCACTACTCACTAAGAAATGGTTTTTCCATATTCGACAACCTAAGGGCGTCATAAGAGTGGGGATCAACGTTGAAATCATGCCGAGCCGAAACAGCTGAAGCTATAAATATGACATCAGATCAATATTGTAATATAGACTCATTGAGAAGGGATATGTTTTTGGAACAATCGGATTTTTTAATCATTTGTGACACTACTACGTTAAAAAAATTAACTAACTAACCAATTCACTCACTCCCTTACTCACTGAACATTCACTCACTCACTCCCTCCCTCACTCACTTACTGAACATTCACTCACTCACCCCCTCTCTCACTCACTTACTGAACATTCACTCACTCACTCCCTCCCTCACTCACTAACCAATTTACTCGCTCGCTCAATCACTGACTCGATCACTTGCTCAATCACTCACTCGGTTACTACTGGGTCACTCACTCACCCGCTGAATCACTTACTCACTCGGTCACTACCGGGTCACTCACTCACCCGCTCAATCACTTACTCACTCGATCACTCGCTCAATCACTTAATCACTCTGTCACTCGCTCAATCACTTACACAGTCACTCAATCACTGACTCGGTCGGTCACTCAATCACTGACTCAGTCACTCAGTCACTCGTTCAATCACTGACTCAGTCACTCAGTCACTGACTCGGTCACTCGCTCAATCACTGACTCAGTCACTCAATCACTGACTCGGTCACTCGTTCAATCACTGACTCAGTCACTCAATCACTGACTCGGTCACTCGCTCAATCACTGACTCAGTCACTCAATCACTGACTCGGTCATTCGCTCAATCACTTACTCGGTCAGTCGCTCAATCACTTACTCACTCGGTCACTCAATCACTGACTCGGTCACTCGCTCAATTACTTACTCACTTGGTCACTCAATCACTGACTCGGTCACTCGCTCAATCACTTACTCACTCGATCACTCGCTCAATCACTTACTCACTCGATCACTCGCTCAATCACTTACTAACTCGGTCACTCAGTCACTCACTGGGTCACTCACTCAGTCACTCACTGGGTCACTCACTCACTCAGTAACTCAATCGCTCACTCCCTCGCTAACTGACTCGCACTAAAACTGTTGTCGGTGAATTTTCCTGTCGGTGAATTTTCCTAGTGGTGAATTGCATGGCGGTGAATTTTCCTAGCGGTGAATTGCATGGCGGTGAATTGTTGGTCGGTGAATTTTCCTAGCGGTGAATTGTTGGTCGGTGAATTTTCCGGCGGTGAATTGTTGTCGGTGAATTGCTGGCGGTGAATTTTCCGGACACGTACCCGAAGCACCATCAAAAACTAACTTAAAAATGAATTTTCTGGCACATCAGGTTATCCCAAGGTTTTCAGTGCCGAAGTTTCAGAAAAAGCGGAAAGAAGCAAAAACTGTACTGCCAAGCCGAAAGAAAAAATTAAGGCTACGGACACACACGGGCATGAAGAGGGAAAGGGAAAAAACTGCAGAAAAATTAACAATAGAGAATTGTACGGGACTGGTCACACACAACGCGAGTTTCCCCGCGCAAAATGCGCGTTCTCAAGGTCGCACGCACAAAAACACAACTGGTTCCATTTTTTTCGCGTGTTTTTCATCAGTTCGGTGGCACACAAGAATTTTATCCGCTGCGGTTCTTTTTTCCTTTTTTTTTTTCATCCCTTCCATTTATCTTCTTTTTGCCAGAAATGGAGCATTTGGATAGCGAGTTGATTATTATAACTAGAGCCCGGATTATATGCAAATGCATATGCACTTGCATATTTTGGCCTTTTTTAGCATTAATACATATAAATGCATAAAATAAGAGAATTTTCAGAATTTTTTTTCCGGAGGTAGGATTCAATGAATTAATAGATATGCTTGCAATACAGTATTTTCAAAATATCAACCGTTTTATTGTACCGTATTTTCCTGCGTATAACCCGCGGTGGCCATAATCCGCATGCGAAATTTTAAGAAAGAAAAAAAACCCACGTATGTATATATATATATATATATATAATATCCGCGGCAGCGTATTATACACAGGATTTAAAAAAATAATAATAAAAACTTACCTTGTGTTTCAATAATCAATCCAATACGCTAATTAATGGTCGCACTGTAATAAAATCACTGTAAATAAGGCACTTGTTTATTTACGTTTTGTTTACATTTCAATCAAAAACCTTCAAATTTACTAATCACTAGAGCCCGGATTATATGCACTAAAAAGTGGCGAAATATGCAAATATACACTTAAAAATGCCAAGATATGCATTAAATCCCAAATATGCACTAAAATATCCTGATAAACGAAATATTCCGAAATATGCACCAAAAATGAGAAAATACCTTTAAAAAAGCTGCTCCAGTAACAAAATACCAATAACAAAATAATTTCGACGCTATTTCTAAAAAAAATTAAACATTTATGACATATCTCTAGAAATAGCGTTACAATAAAATGATTGATATTTGGAAAATTTATATGCATTAATGCTGAAAAGGCTAAAATATACAAATATATATATGCATATCATTTTATATATATATATATATATATTTTATATATATTATGCATATAATCCGGGCCAGGGTATGAAAAAACCATTTTTTTTAAAATGAAAAAAATCGGTTTTTTTAAAATTAAATAATTACTTATTAATTTCAACAAATTAAACAAATCAATTAAAACAAACTAATTATAAATGCCTATAATTACCAGAAAAATACGCGAACGGATCGATGACCCCGAATCATAGGAATCGATATAGGGATATATAAGGCAGGTAAAAGCTCGAATTTCGGACATTGGCCGGGTCAACTGGGCTGGCCTCTTCGCGAAGGGGCAGCGTCTGTCTAGAACTCCTTAATACACAGCCTTGCGCATGCGCCATTTTGGCCCTCGGTAGCGTGCTGCTCAATGTTATCTTACCGTAGGATTCTTAGAACGTCTTCCTTTTATTTAATATTATTAATGTTTCTGAATCATTTTTGTCAATTTTTTTCGAAATTACTGCAAAAATTCCGTGATTTTCCGTGCTCCAGAATGTCAAAATTTGGATAAAAAAAGGATTTCTAGAGTTTTATAAAGACCAATGCAAGAATCGTGAACTGTGCATTAGAGCGCCAAGTTCCTCACGGAAACGGAGCTTCCCTATGCGAAGTAAGTGAAATTTAATTATTTTTTTAAATAAATTTTTTTACAATCATATTTATGATACATATTTGTGATAATGTTGTTAAATTTTAGAACTAAATAATATTAATGAAAGTAAAAAAATCAGTGGAAAATAGCAGACGATCTTTGGCGTCATAATTTTGTGTTGTGTGTAGCATGAGTTACGGTGATTTTAATATGCGCAATAAATTTTCTGGTTTTTCCATTCCGTTTTATTTTGGATTTTGGAGAAATAATGCGTAGGAGTAGAGGATTTTTAACGAACAGAATTGTTGAATCCTGAATTTATTGTAAGTTAATCCTGAAACATTTCTGATTGCTTACGTTTTTGATTCCTAGTTTAGCGAGTTATCGCTACTTAGTAACGACCTATCGCTGTTTCAGAGAAAGATTCGTAAGTTATTTTATTATGCGTTTAAAGCAAATGACATGTTTGAATCGTAAATAGTTTATAAATTTTGAGATTTTTAATTAACAAAAACAAGTCGAAATCGAATTAATTGGACGTCAGCCCCGCAATCTTGCTTGATCACTCAAGTGAGCTTTTCCGATTTGGCGACTTATCGCTTGTACATTGAGAGTATTCCGTGGAATTAAAAATGTAATATATAGTAAAAAACTTTTTCAGTTTATTTTCATTTCTGTCCGTATTATTTTTTTTTTACAATAAGCAACATAATTATGTGTTTGTTGGCAATCGTTAATTAGTGTTACAGTACTGAGCAAAGTTAAGGGACCATTTATCAAAGATATTTCTAGGGGCTCTATATATATAGCCAAATTAAGTATAGTGGAGCCTCAATATGTGAGATGATTTTCATTTCATTGTTATCAGTCATAATCTCCCAAACATTAGTCCAGGAAAATAAATTAAAAGGACCCCACCCCGTCAATGTTAGATAGGGATTACACCACAACTTTATTTTCAAGTTCTTTTTCACATATTTATTTTTATAAATGTACAAGATGTTTCAAAGCTCATTCATTCTACCCTTAATCTTCACTTCGAGACAATGCCATAATTTGGGAAGGGTTAAAGTTTATGCTGTATTTTTTTTTTGGTGGTAGTGATGGAGCAAAGGTGTTTATATCACTTGTTAGATAACAGGTAAACATATGCTGTTTAATGTGTATTTAATATATTTACGTTGTTAGTGTTCAATTGAAATTCAAATGCTTTATTCTGAAACAGCTTCAGACAATTTCTTATCACTTTTACTTAAAATAATCATTTGAAAATAACTATTAAAACTTGTATAAGTGTCCATTGTTCAGAGATAAATTACTGAAATTCTTATTCCAAAGAACTGGCACAGAGATATTTTAGCATGTAAAAGAGACGTCTCTTAAAAGGAGGTTTGGCTGTATTTCAGTTGATAAAGAGCTGTACAATAGGAAGCAATTAGAAATATATGTCATAGAATTTACTATATAGTCTACTGTATATTTATTCGTACATGTTAAGCGATATGAACTTTTTTTTGTTTGACATTGTTTTTTTTTTTTTTATCTTGATTTAAAACATTTTTTTTATTCATTTTTTCAAATCAGGTACATTTTAAAGAAAGCCTATTTGAGCTCAAAAGGCAAGAATGGCTGGAAGAAGTTGAAACAAACTGCTGTGTCCCATAGTTGAAGGATCCCAATCCTCCAAAACCTCTCACTCCTCAACAGAAAAAGAATATAGGCGTTCCAAAATTTCTGAACAGACAGACAGAAAGACATGACCACTGACAGACCAGAGAGACTATCTTGGGATGATTTACGCTCTTTCCCAAAAAAAAAAGTCCTGAGCAATGATTTGGTATGTAATGTGTTCGAATAACCTTATTTTCTCTATTCCCTTTATTATAAAGCCAGAAAATGAACAATTAACTGTTTCGTTTAGTGCGGTTCATATCCTCAAGGCGACACAGGATTTCATGCAAGGCATATACAAATACAAATAAATACAAATACAACGCCACAACAGGCAAATTGCCCAACGAGGTGGCTGACTTAAGAACATCATGGATCCCCGAGCCCCTACCTACTACTGCTACACCACACATGCACCCCCCCCCCCGCGGAACCCCCCAACGAATCGGTACATGCGGGAATGTGCTTGTACGTGTAGTGCAACCTGACGTAAAGTTTGTTTCTGTGTAATGCTTGTTATGTGTAGTGCTGTCATCTGCCCCCAGTTTTACTAACTATGAGTGAAGTGTTATGGTTGAACGATTTACCGTTGTAGGACTGTTGCTCTCTGTGGCGAGACTTTTTAACGGGGAGATCGGCTCGCATTTGCGCCTTGAAGTTGGGAACCACAGAAAACCAACTTCAGCCGACCACCACTGTGGGGTTCGAACCCGGATCCTCGCATCACGAGTCCGGCACTATAACCACTCGACCACCACAGCGGCAATATGCAGTGATTACTCTGCTAAATTATTTAGAATTAGTTTAATGATTATGTTTTAAAATGTGCATCATATGTTTAACTTGCATCATTATCTTGCATGGAAAATGCTTTTAAGTTTTTCATACACACCATGAGTTTTGAAGAAAAAAACTTGCACGTTAAATTTTGCCTCTGCAAAAACATAGGTGTTTTGCACGCATGATTAAATAAGTAATTTTTACTTAGACCTATGGCTTGTGCTTCCTTCCAAAGGATATGAATGTGGAATTTCAATGAATTAGGAGTTCTAAGAAATTATGGAGGAAAGTATCTTTTTTTTTTTTTTTTAAATTTTCACATTTTTTACAATATTCAAAATTTTTAATTTCCTGTGAATCTCAAAGATTCTAGTTCCTTCTATAGCCCTAAGTTAGTTTAGTAAGTGTAGAAAATTTCATAATAATTGGTCTAACCATTTTTGTGTAATCGTGTGCGCAATTGTAAAAATTGACATTTCGCGAAAAATGCATTCAAAAATTGTGAATTTTGATGAAATTATTTTTTCCTCAAACCATAGATACACGAAAATATCCTCAATATTCAAAAATATTATTAGTTTTTAATATTGCCAGCAGGACCGTCATTTCAACTTTTTCCGGGGGGAGGGGCAAAGAGCATGTACTAAAGGTACGCATATATATATATATATATACCATTCGTAGAGTATTTTCAAAAGCCGGGGGGCAACGCCCCCCCCCCCCTAAATGACGGGCCTGATTGCCAGCACGTTTTCTTTCTTTAATTTATCATTTTAGTGCTTAGCGAAGCCTGCAGTTTCAAATGCTCAACACACAACAAGTTAAAAAAAAAAACAGATTTGAGAAATAATGAAGCAAAAATTCACTTAATTTATTTTGCAGTCTGTATTTTACATTTAATATGTTGTGTGAGTAAAATTTGAGGGGAATTAGAAACTGATGTAAGAAAGATGACAAAAAAAAGAA
Source organism: Pholcus phalangioides (assembly GCF_987345545.1). NCBI lineage: Eukaryota > Metazoa > Arthropoda > Arachnida > Araneae > Pholcidae > Pholcus > Pholcus phalangioides. The sequence goes on along the minus strand of NW_028301615.1, from coordinate 9,189,190 downwards.
AGTTAACTGGCATTGTAATCGTTGATTTGTTAATTTTTGACTTTGTGGTTAAAAAGTGACATTTTAATAGTGACATTTTGGTAATGAATTGAATGGCTGGAAGAAGTTGAAGCAAACTGCTGTGTCCCATAGTTGCAGGTTCCCAATCCTCCAAAACCTCTCACTCCTCAACAGAAAAAGAATATAGGCGTTTCAAAATTTCTGAACAGACAGACAGAAAGACATCACCACTGACAGACCAGAGAGACTATCTTGGGATGATTTACGCTCTTTCCCAAAAAAAAAAGTCCTGAGCAATGATTTGGTATGTAATGTGTTCGAATAACCTTATTTTCTCTGTTCTCTTTATTATAAAGCCAGAAAATGAACAATTAACTAGTGTGGTTCATATCCTCAAGGGGACACAGGATTTCATGCAAGGCATATGCAGTGATTACTCTGCTAAATTATTTAGAATTAGTTAAATGATAATGTTTTAAAATGCATCATATATTTAGCTTGTATCATTATCTTGCATTGAAAATGCTTTTAAATTTTTCATACACACTATGAGTCTTAAAGCAAAAAACTTGAACGTTAAATTTTGCCTCCGCAAAAACATAGGTGTTTTGCACACCTGATTGCAGGAGTAATTTTTACTTAGACCAATGGCTTGTGCTTCCTTATAAAGGATATGAATGTGGAATTTCAATGAATTAGGAGTTCTAAGAAAAATTATGAAGGAAAGTACTTTATTTCTTATTTAAAATTTTCAAATTTCACACTATATTAATTTTTAATTTCCCATGAATCTCAAAGATTCTAGTTCCTTCTATAGCCCTAAGTTAGTTTAGTAAGTGTAGAAAATTTCATAATGATTGGTCTAACCATTTTTTTGTTATCGTGTGTGCAATGGCAAAAATTGACATTTCGCAAAAAATGCATTCAAAGATTGTGAAGTATGAATTTTGAAATTTTTTCTTCTTCAAAACCATAGATACATAAAAACAACCCAATGCTCAAAAATATTATCAGTTTTTAATATTGTCAGCATGTTTTCTTTCTTTAATTTGCCATTTAATACTTAGAGAAGCCTGCATTTTCAAATGCTCAACACACAGCAAGTTAAAAAAGCCACAGATGTGAGAAATAATGGAGCAAAAATTCACTTAATTTATTTTGCAGCCTGTATTTTACATTTGATATGTTCTGTGAGTAAAATTTGAGGGGAATTAGAAACTGATATAAGAAAGCTGAGAAGAAAAAAAAGTTAGCTGGCATTATAATCGTTGATTTGTTAATTTTTGACTTTGTGGTTAAAAAAAAAGCATGCTCAATGCTATTGGGTTTTTCTTAATAGTGACATTTTGGTATATCATGGTAAGTGTAATACAAAAAATATGAATACAATTATTTCAGAAAATAAACATTAATTGTCCACTGTGTATAAAAGATTCAGAAGGCGGGAAAGTTTTCGACAACTGTCAACAACAAATCTCATTATAAAGACGTACAAGCACATAACACATTATTATGATGCAAGAAAAACGTGAGAATCAGGTTTCTCTCATTCACTGGTGGACACTTTTCTGATGTCCATTACACACAATTTCATTACACACAATTTCTGATGTCCATTACCATAACATCAGAACACGTGAATTTTCCCAACTAATCACATATATGTATGTAAATATGTATTCCCCCGTTTCATGAAAATGGTTTTATATTCATTGTCCAGATTCTAATCACACTAATGATGTTCACTGAAAATATGAACTGTTGCATGCACACAAATTAAATCTTTCTTGTATGCTCAATATATTCCCATTGTTGATATTTTTCCTTTACCATCCCATAAACTGGGTTACGTTAAAAGAAAACTCTATTCACTTATTTACTATTTCTATTGTGATCACTTATTTCACTTATCTTTATTGTCACTTATTTCTATTGTGATTAATTGAAGGATAATTTTACTGAACAAGAAACAAATAATTATTTAGGAAATATAATTTACACAATAAGCTGGTAATGTAACTGAAAAGTACACTATGGACTTTATGGTACACATATACGAAATGGAAGTATAAATAAAAAGGATGTAGGTCAGGGATTAACAAATCAAAAAAAATTTTAAGTGCCAGCCCAGTTCTTAGAAGCCAAAGATGATGTTAAGCTCAAGAAAAGTCCTAAATATTTTTTTTTACTTTTTTTGGTACTTTCTATCATTTTTCTATGTTAAAAGACAACTTTTAAAAATCAGAAAATAGACTCCAATTTAGTTATCACAAAGAAAATTTTAAGTACCAATATAGATTTTATAGGCATCATATATGTGTGTGTGGACTTAGGGTTCAACACATCTCCAATGCTGTGTAAGTAAGTTTTTCTTCAACTAAATGAAAAGACTCCCAGGCAGGTATTGCGAATTGGCAGACAGACAGAATTTTTATTGTTAGGCCGTGAGCCTATTACAATGGTGGTGGCATTTGAATATATATCATACACTGAAGGGAGAGAGACAATACATCAATTTGAGATTGGGGATTAGGATTGCACTGAGTTAGTTACATTCGTGACAAACAACATATTGAATAAAGCAAGAAAAAAATGCATAAAAATATTTAAAACAAAAACGCATTGAATAGGAACATAAAAAGATTCTTTGAATAGGAAAAAAAAAACACATATATATCAAAGAGTGCATCAAAATATATTTATGTCTCGGATTCATTTGCATACTCGCTTTCTGTGAGAATAAAATTTTTTAGTCTTTGAGCAGCTACAATGAAATTGAAAATTGAGTGATATTGTTTAGGAGATAATTTTAAGAGACCATTCAAATCAAAATGACTTATGAGGTTAGACAGATATTTTCGTCTATATGAACGATAGATTGAACAGTTGAAAAAAACATGGTGCCAGGTTTTGAGTTCGTTCAGATTACACATATTGCAGAAATTGTGGGGAGATAATGCAAAAATTTTTCCATGAAAAAAGATTGAATTATGTTTTATTCTAAGTTGAAAAAGGACTCTTTTCACTGTGATATCAATTTTTGATGTCATGTAATCCTCAACAAATGTATGCGATTTGAGAAACTTATAATGAGGGTGGTTATTACTATTTACCATAGCACTCATGTCAATTTGGAGATTTTGGTCTACAAGTGTTTGCAGAATCTGTGGCAGAAACTTAACAGCTGTGTTGGGATCCTGAGCAAACCAAACAAACCCAAAGCCAGATTTTTCAAGTAACAGTTTGACGTCTGAAGCCCAGTTAAATTTTGACTCAGTGGACGAGTTGCTATATTGGTGTAAATATGATTTCTTACTAAGTCTAGAGTCCGGCATTTTGAGAATACGTATCCAGAATTTAACAATCAACTTTATAAATGTAATAGATAAAGAGGTATATCCGAGTTCCAATCGCAATATGTAATTTGGAGTATATTTTGACAAATTAAATAGTTTCTTAATAAAAAAATAGAAGCATTTGTCGAGTTGTAGAAGATAGTGCATTGACCAAATTGGTGAGCCATAGATCAAAACAGAGGTTACCATACCGTTAAATAGTTTAAACCAGCTATAAGGTGAATTAAGTTTGGCTCCAAGAAGAATAGGCCATAATGCATGTATTGCAGATATACCCTTCGCTTGGAAGTGATTTTTTGCCAGATGGTATGTTCCAGAGGAAGAAAAGGGAATTCCGAGGTAAGTATAAGAATTAACGGTATCCAATTTTTTATTTTGGTAGAAGAATGTATCGCTTTTGGACTTCTTCCCCCCCCCCCCTTACGGAAGACCAAGACTTTTGTTTTGTTCACATTGACCGTTAGTTTAGTCCTTACAAAATTGCTCTAGAATATCAATTTTTCTTCTTAAATTCATAGGGGAGTCCGCCAGTAACACTGCGTCATCCGCGTACAGCAAGATGTTGAGTTGTGTTCCATCAGGGAAAGACAAATCTTTTATTTCTGCAGAATTTAAGCGAATTATGAGGTCATTCAAAAACAATGAGAACAAAATGGGACTCAGAATTTCTCCCTGAAGAACACCAGAGTTAATGTTGAACAACTCAGTGTATCCTAATGAGCAGCGCACCCTTGCGGCGGCTTTTTTGTATATGTCAGCGAGCATGGAAACAAATTTTGCACTAAGATTAAACTCTTGGAGAACCGACCAAAGAATTTGATGGTCCACTGAATCAAATGCGCTCTTGAAGTCAATAAAAGCTGAGAACAGCTTTCCTCTCTTCCGTTTTAATTTGTTTTGAATGAAGTAGTTTAAAACGAACACTTGATCCATGCAACCATGTTCCTTTCTGAAACCTGCTTGTTCCTCAAGGAGAACGTCATATACGTTTAACCAATTATAGAGTCTGGAGTTTAAGATTGATGTAAATATTTTTGTAATTACTGGTATGAGGGAAATTGCTCTAAAATTTTCCGGATTGTTAAAATCACCCTTTTTATGTATCGGGGAGATAATTATTTCGATCCAAGATTCGGGTAGATTAGTTGAGGTATAGATTTTATTGAAGGTATCTGTAAGAGTAATCACGGAGGAATCTCCTAAAAACTTAAAAAATTCGGGTTTTAAGCAGTCCCAACCTGCGGCCTTCCCACATTTTAGTTTCTGAATAGCGTTTTTTACTTCATGAAAAGTAATATCGGGATCCAAAATTGGGTCAATTGCACGACAGCTATTATTTAATGGAGGTTCCATTCGTGTTGTATTATTATTCGCTTTGAACGCAGTTGAAAAGTAATTGTGCCATGTTGATATGTTAATTTCAGAATGGAGGGATTTTTTTCTCTTGAATTTTTTGATAACCTCCCAGAAGGATTTCGAATCTCTGCTGGAACAAATTTGGTCGTTTAAGTTCTTGAAATATGCCGCTTTTTTTTTATTGCATAAGTACCTATAAACATTCCGTTGTAGTTTGTATTGCGTAAAATTATGATTATTATAGCACCTGCTCAAAATCCTGGTTGTTTTTCGTAACTCCCTTCTAGCAGTCTGACACTCAACATCGAACCAACCGAAGCGTCCATTCCGTGTATTAAGGCCCCTCGATGACCTTGATTTTTTTATTAACCCATGATTTCTTGCGGTCTGCATCAGAAATCGAACGATTTCTTCGGTGCCGATATCTGGATCAGCGGAAAATCGTGAGTCGATATCGTTCACAAATTTAGAGCCATCTTCACTATTCCAAAAGGATTTTAAAAATCCGGTATTTATATTTGGTTTCGCGAAATAATTAGTATCCATTAAATATAAGGTTGCTCTAATAGGGAAATGATCGGAACCGAGTTTCGGGATAACCTCAAATTCAACTGTTTGACGGTACACATTTGCAGATACAATAATATAATCAACGACACTAGCACCATTTTGATTAAAGAAGGTGAAATTACCTGGGTTGTCTTGGGGAAAAGTGCCGTTCAAAATAAATAAATTATTTAACATGCAGAGCTCATTCAGGAGCTTACCTCTATGGTTTAAGATAAGGTCGTTTGATCTGTGATGAATGAGTTGATCATCAAAGAAAGAGGGATTAAGAACCAGGGTTGGGTTTTTGACATGACAAGCGTCAAAAACTGGTTTAAACTGTCAAAAACTGGTTTAAACCGTCAAAAACTGTCGAAAACCGTCAAAAACCTAAATGAATGCCTTTTGATAATGTTTTGAACATAATAGGTATACAACATGATGAAAAACTTACTTTTTGGCATATTACAATGTTTTATTTTTAAACATTAATTTATTACAATAATTAAAACAAAATATTAATTATAATTTGCAATTTTGAATTCTTCAACATAAGAGTCTAGAACATATAAATTATAATTTTATGGTTTATTTATCTAAGCTACTCATTACCTGTGTTCAATTTGTTAAGTGGATTAGAGCTGCTTATTCAAAATATGTATGATAGGGCATCAGGGTTAGGTTTTTGACCCCAGAAACTAACTCGGTATTAAAACTATCAAAATCTTACTGTCAATGATGTCAAATAGTTTTTGTTAACTTGATAGATATGTTAAATAACAAAATACTTACTTTTATTTAGATTAAAGGGTTTTATATTCAGAATTATAATTACTGAGGAAAAATATATATTTTGATATTTTAAATTTTCTGATCTGCCCAAAATTTTATTCCATATAAAATTTCTAACGCAGCATCTGTTAATGCACTAACTAAACTCATTTATTTTCTCCTAAAAATTTCTTAGATCAGGGTGATTAGATTCTTAGATTCACACAGCTTTAAAGAGTATTTTCAACCAAAGCAGAGCTGACAAGACTTGATACCCAAAGCATTTGTTTTGCATGCTTGAATACAGCTTCAATTGGAAAACCATTGCATTATAAATACTAGTAAATGTACCATATCATAGTGCAAAAGTAAGAATAAACCAAGTTTGACATATACAAGCTAGTATTGGACATATAAAAGCTAGCATTGCCAAATTAAATGACATTTTAGTCCTACAATTTAGTATTTTGATTGCTAGATATATTTCAATGTTATGTGCAATAAGAGTATTGTTTTAAGTATCAGTGGTTATCTAGATAATTTAATAATAACAGAAATCAACATTACATACATGATGTAATAAACTTTTTTAAACACTTATCTGTTGTAAAAAGAGTACAGCAGATAGTTTATATCAATGCATATATATAAGCAGTTGAAGAAATTTTGGAAGGTCAAGAATCATTTTGAATCAAAGAATGTCAAATCGTTCCACAGTTTTCCCTTCAATGTTCATGTTATGCTTTATTCAAATTTTATAAGAAAAAAAACATATATTGTCCAAAATAATTCTGTCGGGAGTAGAAAATTATTTTAGAATCTTATTAAATATTTATTCTTTGTATAACATAGTCACTTTAAACATTACATGCAATTAACGTGTGCATTTTCATTTGGAATTTTTATATCGAAAAGCAATATTTGAGGTTTTTGACAGTTTTTGACAAAGGTTTTTGACGGAGGGTTTTTGACGTGACAGTTTAAACTGCGGTTTAAACCGTCAAAAACTGCCATGTGTCAAAAACCTGCCAACCCTTGTAAGAACATATGGATTACCAATGCGAGCGTTCAGATCACCCATGATAATAATGTTTTCACAATTAAATGTATTTATGAAAATAAACAGGTCCTCAAAATCTTTGTCGAAATTGGGGTAGGGCGGAAAGTAGCAGGATACAATGTGGAGTTTTCTAAAATCAAAATAATCAGCTGATAAAAAAATGAAAAGATTAGTAATTTTTAAAATGTTAATATTTGTTAATTTATTCTGATCGTATCCAAAAATTAGGCCTCCACTGGGTCTACCAATACGTGATCTAGACGCCAGACTTTGGATAATTTTATAATTCTGCATTTGGGTTGGCAATTTAAATACCATAGTATGCCAGGTCTCTACAAGTGAAAAAAAATCGCAATCCGTGAAATCATTCCAGAAATCAGGATATTCATATTTGTTATACAGTCCAGCAATATTAAAGTGCAAAATATTTCTGGGGAATCTTGTTTTTTGATACACTTTTGGGACACTCAATTTTTTCCAAAGTTATAAAGTTTTGATTAGAATTTGATTCATCATTATAATTACAAGGATCTATATTGCAAACAGGCCGGCCATAATTTATAAATTTGAATTCTGTACTTTAACTATGCCTGAACATTCCGGATTACAGATAAAAGTCTCGTTATCTATTATTAGTTTGTCCATGAACATTTTTGCACTCTTACCTTCTGTGACCGCCATTTTTCTTTCAACGTTCAGCAGACTCCTTCTCTTTCTCACGGCCGGTGAATAATCCTGGGAGACCGATATACCAAGGGATTTCAAATCCTTCCATTTTTGCAGGATTGTATTGCGATCGATGATCGGGGCCAGTTTTTCACTTGTAGATTTTCCTATCCTGTGTGCCCTGTCGATGTGCACACGGGACACTCCCACTTTTTCGCATAAGTTCTTGATTTTGACTTTACACACATCCCAGGTTTCAGCGGATTGATCACAGGGAACCCCGAAAAACACCAGATTATCACGACGAGAACGGTTTTCAAGGTCGTCGATTTTTGATTTTAACTCGATTACATTTTTATCGTGATCCAATCGATGACGAAGTTCTTGTATTTCTGCAGCCATTTTGGCATTTTCAGTACGGAGGTCATCTCTCTCTCTCGTTTAGCCACTTCCAAGTCCATAGAATTCTTGACAGCGAGTTTTCAACCGATTCAAATCGTCGCGACAAATCGGCAAGCTCTCCAGTATTCCGCAGTGCAAAAGTTCTCAGCTCTATAAGTAGATCTCTGTCACTCTGATTCGCATCATCAGAGACAGCAAGAGTAACATCAGGTGATGAATTATGTCTGGGACGTTTTGAAAGATTGTTCGAAGACCGATCAGCAAGGTCAGGAGGTGTTCTGTCAAGTTGACGTTGAGAGCGAAATATTTCGTCGATCTTCATTTCTTCAGTATTTTTGTTATTTTTCGCCATTCTGGTCATCAGCTTATGATCGGTAGAGACGATCAACATTGAGGGCCAGGATTCAAATTAAATATTATAAGTGTTTAAAAGATTGTATAAAAAAAAAATATATCTTCCGTTTAAAAGCTATTTAAAAAAAATTCAGAAATATAGATTTTATAGGCATCATATATGTGTGTGTGGACTTGGGGTTCAACAAATCTCCAATGCTGTGTAAGTTTTTCTTCAACTAAATGAAAAGACTCCCAGGCAGGTATTGCGAATTTAGAAGGGATATAAAAAGTCTATATAGCAAAATTTACTCTCTGGTTACGAGTTGACACCATGTTTAAAGTTTTTTAGATGCTCTTGTGTTGCATATGATTGAAACACCCATGATCATTGTAGATTTCTACCAGGAATCATTCTGCATTCCTTCACCAAATAATTAGTGCTGAAGCAATTCTGTAGTAACACTTATGGAAGCTAAACACAGTGTCATGTATAGAATACTCTTGTGTTGCACATAATTTAAACCCCCATGAACGCACTGGATTCTTACCAGAAATAATTGCTTGATCTGAATAATTTTAATTTTTTTTTCTAGGTGAATTGCTGTTGGGTCACACAGTTTGGAGCAAAGCACTACATATGATTTATATTCGTGTCAGTAACTTGTCTGCAATAAAATTCCAAATTTCCTGATCTATTATTGAAGATTTTTCTGTAATTCAAAATTTACTGGCTAAATCCTCTAAAGTAGGGTGATATTTCATTATATGGTGTAGAAACGGGTGTGGTGTTGCAAATATGATATTTGTCAGGAAATGGCCCCCGGGTGGGACGGTCTCTTAGAGTTAAGAGAGGCTACTAATGTCTCTACTTCAGCGCCTCACGACACAGTGCGTGAAATTAGGAAGGCAGATTCATGTGTCTCCAGTGGTGTAGATGGTAGCATGCTTGCCCGGTATGCAAGAGGGCCTGGGTTCGAGTCCCGGCGGAGACGTGATGACTTTTCTTTCCGAGCTCACCTCAGCATAATATCCGGAAAATAACTGTTTCCTTGAATGGGTTGATAGTTTATAATTCAACATCTTTGTTTGTGTGTGAAGTTGTAAAGTTCCGCTGTTGTTCGTCAGCGAAACCTTTTCTTCAATAACAGAAAATAGTCGATTTTATCATACCAGCACGCTGCACTTTTCTTTCTGAGATTTTAATAACTCTGACCACATAACAAAACAAAACTCGTGTGTACAAAAAACTACCAACACATTTTATCCACAATTTCATTAACCATCCCTTTTCTTTTTTTTCGTCACTTCCAGTAGCCTATTTTTCTATTTTAAGTCCGCCCCCAGGCAGATCCCGACACCAACTGTCCGTTTTCTCTCGTCTCTTCATAATCAATTCATCTCTCTCTTTCACCCCCCCCCCCCCGGTGAAAGAGAGAAGTTTCTCTCCTTCATACCTCACAGAAGTGTTAAATTTTCCTGCCTCTTTTTTTTATGCTTCCTATAAAAGAGTGGACATCATTGTTGTAACAGAGTGCACAGAAATGCTTAACTGAGAGAAAGATACCTCAAATTTTCTAAATAGGCCATGCAAACACACTTTTATTTTCTTAAAAAATTATGTAAAATTATATACAAAATGTGATAGGTGACCCAGAAAGTCCTCTTATAACCCTTGAAAAATGTCCACAACATGACCAAATTCTAATAACATGCCTATAACCCCGTCGTAGTTTGAGTTTTGGTTTAGTAAAATTATTAAAATCTGGTCAGAGTGGACTTATATATTATATCCCCCCCCCCCCCCCACACACACACACTTTAATGTTAGTATATGTAAGGTTCAGGGTAGAAAAGAGGTTGGAAAGAGAGAGGCCGAGGGGAGACAGAAGTCGCGAGAAAAGAAAAGGTCATGAATTGAGACATTGGGGTCATTTATGTATTACGTCAGCCATGGGCGGGGGTTTCGGATTTGCTGACTTTTGATGACAAGGGGGGGGGGGGAGTTTGAAGGTTGCTTACGTCATCAACCACCCTTTTTGAAGATACGAAATATTCTAAGTTGCTGACGAAATTTTGCTGACCTGGGGGAAGGGGGGGGGGGGTCAGTGTTTTGCTGACTTTTGCTGACAAGGGGGGAGGGGGGTCAAAATGGCTGAAAATCTGCTTACGTAATGAATGGCCCCATTCGAAAAGGCAGAATAGTGTGAAATTTTGTACCGAAGAGACATGGCGGTTTTGTTAGGGATATACAATACAATACAAATACAACGCCACAACAGGCAAATTGCCCAACGAGGTGGCTGACTTAAGAACATCATGGATCCCCGAGCCCCTACCTACTACTGCTACACCCCCCCCCCCCCCGCGGAACCCCCCAACGAATCGGTACATGCGGAAATGTGCGTGTACGTGTAGTGAAAACCTGATGTGAAGTTTTTTGTTTCTTTGTAATGCTTGTTATGTGTAGTGCTGCCATCTGCCATTGGATAATAAATGAAATAAAGTGTTGTTTTCTTCTTTTGGGAGTCTAGAACCCAGTTAACCCCGCTCTAAAATCGTAGTAGAAGTACAGCCGAGGATCTACGACCGATAAGAGAAAGTCGGGGGAAAGTTTACTGTATAAATCTCGCGTTTATGCCTCTCACATTAGTGATCCAGAGTGGACAACAAAAATAATATATGAAAATAATGGTTCTGTCCCATAAAATACGGAATGAATTATCATATAACGTATCATATCTGTACTCATACTAAAATACCCCTTCTAACACATCTCCCGGATCTGTGTCTGGCAGTGATTTTAACGATCTGTACTACTTTACTTTCGTATGTAACTGAAAAAATAACATGATAGAGAATATGGTAAAGGGTTTAAATTGAATAGATAACTTATTAAATTTAATTTAAACACGATCTATAAACGATAGATGACGTGATTTGTTCGATGGCTCTCAGAAATATCGAAATCGGTTGATACCGGTTTCGGTTTGGCGGAAATACCTGTAATTGACGGAGAACTGGTGAGAACATTCTAGAAGGTCCCGCCCCTCCAGACAGTGGTTCCGTACCACCGTACGGTGACGCCGCCTACTTGGAAAGTGTAAAGTAGAATTTTGTATGTAGAATGTTCCTTTTCTCGAAGTTTCGACAGACCTATAAATAGTAGGGAGTTGTGAGACATCCCACAGAGAAAAATCTTATACTAGAGACTGAATATTAAGTCATTTTGTAAAACTCAAATCCAAAAAAGTTGATTAAGCAGTAAGTAAAAGTAAACCTTTCAATGAGCTTAAAAAGTGTTATCATCAGACTTAATCTGGTTTAAAAATATATTTCCCAAATGAGACCGTAACAGAGTGGACATTTTAAAATGGGAAAAATTTCGGGAAATGAACAAAACAATAGTTTTTCACAAGGAAAATTGTTTTTCAAAATTTTATTGTTAGTTTTGTACATCTATGACACATGTATAAAATGTGATTCGAATTTTTTTTTTTTAAAGTTCCGGATTTGCACCAAGTCTCTTTGTTTAACACTTTTATGAAGCTGGGACAGCCAGGTTTTGAGGTTTTGCTACAAACAATGATTTTTTAAAAGATTAGATACCAACTGAAACAAATTAAGAAAGGCCGATTAAGACAGAGAATTAAATGAAGTACTAGAAAAAAATTAAAATTACTACCAGAGTGCTCTGGAATTCTGTAAAAAAATTAGTCGCGGAAACGGTTTGTACACATTTTTTGGGAATGACCCATAGATATAATTACAGAATTTACAGAAACACCATAAAACATTTAATGAAAGAAATAGTTTAAGAATTTTTGAAAAAAATAATTTCATAATTGATGAAAATTTATAATTAATAAAAAATTGTTACAAAAATTGTCTGAAAGAAATAATCGTAGAACTACTGATAGAAATAATTTCAGAATTGTCAAGAGTAATAATTTTCCTGAAAAAAATTAAGTTTCAGAAAAAATTATTCCATAACTAATGAAAAAAATTTTAGGATTATCGGCACAAATTTCAGATTTAATAAAAGAAATAATTGATTAAAAAGAATTAATCAATTAATGAAAAGAAGTTATTTAAAAATGAATAAAAATTCAAATTTAACGAAATAAATTCAGAGTAAATAAAAGTGGTTAATAATTTAGGGAACCCTGGACTTGGGTTCCCCACGGGAGCTTCATGGTAAGTTTAATTTAGCTCGCAATGTCTGAAAGGTTGAAAATACCTGGCCTAGAGCCACCCTTTTGTGGTTTGATCTAGAGCCCCCTACAATAAAGGTATAAAGACTCCTTAGTTTGATCCCCTGAAAAAGTAAAAGAAATGCCAACAGATGTAGATTACCGCTCGAAAATGCATCAGAAAGAGAAGATGCCAAATTTCTGTTATTCGCCAAAAATAAGGTAACTGTGAGTAATATCGGAAATTTTATAAGATTCAGTGGTTATTTTTGAAGCAGGTTTATGAAATCCTAACAAGCAGTCGATGGGAGGAAATATCTTAAAATGTTTAAAAAAAATTCAAAAATAAAAATCTAAAAAACTAAGGTCTGTGTTTTTGAAAACATGAAAGGAAAATTTCGAAAAACTTTGAAAGATGTTCAAAAAAAAAAAAAAAAATCCAGGAAATATAGTATCAAAGACTTTGCAAGTAGAAATAAAAAGGGGAAAGAAAACAGACTTTTTCTGTCTTTGCTTAGAATTATTCATACCATAATTCTGCCTCAGATTAGTTACTTCAGAAATATAAACTTTCATTTTTTTTTTAAATTATAGATTCAATATCGAATAAAATAGACTTGCACAGGGAACGGGGGCGGGGCGCCAAAACCATTCAAGTGCTTAGGGCCTTCAAACGTCTTAATCCGGCCCTGGGGACCTGTACTTTTATTCCAGAATAGATTGGATGACACTTTTGAGCTCATTGAAACGTTTACTTTAATGCTCGATGAACAATTTTGGATTTAACTTTTGAAAAACGACTTTAGTACAAGATTTTTCCCTGTCGAATGACACACTGTAATGTCATTATCATAAATAATTAGTTTTTCTTCTTCTGTATCAACATTAAGTGATATTACATTTGAAGACATACTTCAAAATATAATAAAAAAATTTATCGATCATTTAAATTTCTAATAAAAAATAATAATAATTTAGGCTAATTTGTACAAACTGTATAACGTATCCACTCTACATCTTCCAAAAACTAAAGCAACGTAACAGAATAGAAACTATGAATTAAAGTGGTTTTAACCTAATTTAAACCCTTTACCACACTCTCCATCATGCTATTTTTGTTCAGTTAAGTACGAAAGTTGAGTAGTGTAAATCGTCAAAATCACTGCCAGGCCCAAATCCAAGAAGATGTGTCCACTTCGAACAGAACCAAAATTCAAACTAGAGGGGGAAGGGATGCGTGTTTTTTGAATTTCCTCATGGCTTGGATGTTTTGCAAAAGTTATAAAGGAGTCTCTCGGACACCTATCACATTTTGTATACAATGTTTGGGAAAATAAAAGTGCATTTGCATAGCCTGTTTAGAATATTTGAGATGTTTTTCTCTTGAGTATTACATTTCTGCCCACTTTGTTACGGGAAGCATCTTTACGGTTCACAGGCAAAAAACTAAAGAACACATCAAACTAAGATATTAAATTATAAATTACCAACCCATTGTCTGTCAGAAAAGAAAGTTTTGATTTTAAGTAGTTAAATATTTCTAAAAAATAAACTTTTCTACATGCTATTTCGAAAAAATCATGAAAATCCATCAAAACAGCAGAAAGAAAAGTTTTTGTCTTTTTTATCTGCATATGCGTAAGAAATGGATTGATTTCGTTACTTTAAGGGGGGCACAAACAGCAAAAATATTAATTATTTTTTACGGCGATATTTGTTTTCGTAACAGTGAACAAAATCCATTACTTTCAGTAATAAAACTTTACTTCAGTAAAAAAAAAATAAAATATTACTACAAAATAAAAGTGAAAAATATATGTAAAACATTAAATTTAAAGTCATTGTCTGTAATTTGAGATCAATTTTATTGTGAAAATTCAACTTTGAATTTTCCATTTTCAAAATGTGGAATGTACTTTTTTTGGGGGGGATTTTCACTTACATTCAAAAACTTTAGGGGAAAATACAGAAAAAATTCTTTAGGAAACTCCGGTGGGCAGTGCTGTCTTAACGCGTGTGCCCGAACGGGCAAGGCCTAGGGACCTCAAGGTCCTCCCAAAAATTAGATCATGAGATCTGTTTGAAATTTTGCAGAGTAAGCATGTAAATTTGTCAGGGAAAAATAATTTGTCCCGGGGTCCATGATGCTCTAAAGACGACCCTGTCGACGGGACAAAAAAATCGTCGGTAAAATATAGGTAACTCTTAATGAATGGTTTTAAAAATATAAGTTTATTATACAAGAGGTCATAGGCGTACGAAGAATTTTCTCAAGACGGGTTGCAATTTTTTTTTTTCTTCTCGGAGGGGGGGGGGAAGGGTTTCCTACAAAATAACACTATAATCTCGGCTTGGGGCGGGATTAGAACCCCAAACCCCTCTTCCCTTTGCGTACGCCAATGCAAGTGGTGACCACATATGAGGGGGTTAGTTATTATAGGTACTTCCGTCGAAAGGACGAAGGAATGGACACACACAGTGGGACGTGACGTCATCGCAGTAGAAAAGAAAAATCACTTTTACGCAATATTATTGATATGAGCATTCTTTTCTGTCTACAAAAAGCAGCAAAAAAAATTAACCCTACCAGAAATAACGGGAAAGAAGAGTTGATGACATCTGTGTTTTGAGAGAAAGGTAACTGCGTTATTAATAACGGAACAGTCAAGAAAATTTCATTTTACCTGAGCGATCCAGTCGGCAGAACTGCTGTCTCACAGAAACACCACAAAAATCCGTCGGCATCCAAGATGATGGCAAAAAAATTGTTTTTTCATACTTTCCTGAGAGGTGAGAACTATTTCTCAGAGAGAACGAAAACGGAATTGACGCCACGTATGGCACAATGCGACAACAATTCAACAACAACAATGCCTGCTTGTCTGACGATTCGTTGTTGAGCGGAAACTTTCTGAAAAGTAGTTTCTTCTTTTTTTCTTTTTCACTCCGAGCTAGGAAAGCGAAGAAAGAAGCAAAGCTCCGCCTTCTTCTTCACCAGAGACATCTGGCGGAATGTTCGTTGGATGCGAAAACCGCACATCTCAATTAATCTAATTAGTATAGTATACTTTTTCAGAGACGATTGGCGATTGTTACGAAGGAGAGGAAAAAAAGTGTTTAGTGGAGGTGTGTGGGGGGGGGGGGGGATCGAATCGCGTTCCTCAGCGTCCACTTTCGTCATTCAAAAGCACTGTTTCCCCACCGCCCAAAACACTTTTGTTTTTCTATTTCTCTCTTCCCTCTCGTTATCCTCCTAGAGTTGGAAAAGAAAACTTTACTGGGCGAGCGAATCAAGCGGCCAGTCACGAGCGATCGCGGCGAATTTCCAACGATACGGGCGATGATACGATTCATACGATTGGCATACGCCAATGGGCCGATTTTTTCTGCAGCGAACTTGCTGATTTTTCGCCTTGTTATCAGTGTGCTCTTCCTATTTTCTTGCCACCACTTCCCCTCTGCCTTGCGGTATTTTTCTTCGTTGTTATTTCGTGTTGTGTGCGCTACATAATTTTTTTTTTCACATTTTATTTTTCGTTGCGTTAAAATATGGAAAGTTAAAGGGATTAGAAGGCTATCGTTATGTTCTATTTCTACAAAAAAGAAAAGCATTGGGTCCATATCTACATTGAAAGGAACCTACATAGCAGGCTGTTTGCAGTGGTAAGAACTGTAGGAAAGTGATACAAAACTTATGGAATTTTTAAGGAATGTCCAAAGTAGGCACAGAACTGGGATGTGGCAAATTTCCTGTGGAAACGAGGAACACCATTATGGAGTTATCAAATTTTAAATTGGCGGGACTGCAAATATCCTAGTTACAGCCCTGTCCAAAGAGACATACAAGGAGCTAATGGAAATTATTTCGTCTAACATCCGAGAATGCGTGGGTCCACAATCACATTGAGTTTAAGTTTTATATATTAATTCATATAAAATCAAAATTTGAACAATGAATAGAAATCATAATTTATTCAAACGTGAATTTATTAATTTAGGAAAGGACATAAAAATACCCTTTTTTTTTGGTACATAAAAAGTCAATATAATATTTCTCCAAGGGGCAAAAAAAAATATGTTGGGAAATTGAAAAGCACATAAAAATAAATTATACAGGGTGGTAACTATCGACCGCCCAATAATTACACACGTGATTCCTTGTGAGAAACTAATATGGAAAAGTGTTTTCCGTTTTTTGATCTGACCCATAATTAATGAGTTATAACGCTTTAGAAATTGATGACGTCACTTAAAAATCAGGCCAAATTAACCAAACGTACACCAAATTTATAACTTGGCGTTTTTTTTAAACTGCAGAATGACATAACCCTATAATCGAGAAAGTAAACCAGTTTCTTTTCCATCTTACGTTGTGTTCACACCTGTGGCGTCGGAGCCGGGGGTGCTGTGGGTGCACACTCTCTTGTAGAACGGGGCAGAGCACCCACAGAATTTGATTCAGAAATAAAAATTTCATTTTCTTCGCAAATACCGAACGTGGAAAAAAATTTAAAACAAAATAAGAATTGCCTATTTCTCCCTCATAATGCGTCTTGAATCATGCTGGAGCCTCTGGTTTCAAAACTACTGATAGAGCCTTTAGGCCGGGATCTGACTACGGCGCAGTTGCAGGTGGTTGAGGCTGGGGGGGGGGGGGAAAGGCATCATCTATAGTTTTATTCTGTCACAAGAAAATCCACATTTTTTTGGACGGTTGGGGTAACCGGAAAGCTGCCATCATGTATTGGAAAGGTTTGAGCACCCTGATGACGGTTCGGCTGGACCTGCGGTTGCTGTCTTCCATTGTCTATTAAGTGGTTTGACAAGGAGGGCGATGGGATTTCGGATGCACTGGACAAAGGAATTGCTCTCCTTCTCAGGCTGCCATAAAAAAATGAGGGGAGAAGACAAATTCGAAGAACTGTATGGTGAAGTTCTATTCGACAGAAGCTAATTCTTTGTTTGGCGCTCTTGCACTTATAACAATAAAAAAAAACCAATGAAGGAAAATTAATTTTTTCTAACTAATAAAATTGTTAATTACATTAAAACTTGGTTATAATGACATTCATAAAGTAACGTGATTACGCCGTTAAAATCGAGATGTATATTTTACAACACTTGAATGAAATGCATTGGATCCCGATTATAACGTTTTAGCAAAAAAACAAATTAATTACCTCATCCAAAAAAGTACAAATTGCCAGGAGGCCCAACCATTTCTAATAAATTCATAAAAAATTATCAGAAGTCAAAATAATTAGACATCTGAAGAGTTAAATTTTTATATTTGCAAATTCCATTTCAAACTTTCGAAACATTTATTAAAAGCATCATTTTAAACGGGGGGGGGGGGGATATGCCCCTGACAGCTGCATTGTGTGTGTTTTGCTTTCATTATTCTGTCTTTTTGGTATTTATTTTTGTTTCGAATATGAATGCGGCTGTCTATCTGTTTTTGGAAAAAAAAAACCATATAGACCAGCGGTTCTCAACCGGTGCTCCGCAGAGCCCTAATGGCGTGCGAACTACCAGGGTCTCCGCGGCCACTCGAGGAAAAAAAAAATTAATATTTTTGAATAATATATAAAAATAAGCAGCAACTTTGATGATTAAATGAAAAATAAGCGTACGGGGCTCCGCCATAGAAATTATATACTGGGAAGGGCTCCGTCCCGTGTTATATACCTTAAACCATGCAACATACATACTGATATACAGGACCACAACGACATGCGTGGTCAGCCGGGACAAGCACGCATTTTGGCACCCCCTTTTAATATTGAGGGAGAGATGAAAGGATTACAATTGCGTATCCCTCTGGCTCGGAGTTCGGAGAATCAGTCAGTGCCGTCTTAACGCATGGGCCCACCCGGGCATGACCCGGGAGGCCTCACAAAAATGAGATCCGGTTGAAATTTTCTAGGATTTACCAGGTTGGGCCACCGGAAAACCACTTGGCCCGGGGGCCCATGATAGTCTTTAGACGGCCCTGGTATCAGTCCCGCCTGCTTTTCCCTAGTTGCGGCACTGGTGCCGTATGTACAGGGTGTTAAGCGGGACTGGAAGCAAGTCCGGAGGGCGGCAAATTTTAGTAATTCGTTGTGAGGAACTTTAAATTATATCGTGAAAAAGGCAGAGTAATTCGAATAGCCAGCACGTGGCAAAGCCATAAATCTGTGTCTGCAAACGGATTTAGTATATAAAAAGCATTTAAATGATTTCGTAAGAAGGACACTATGTTCCCTTCGTGTCTCATCGCACCATCTGGAGAAAATCATCATCTGTTAACTGATCGGGAGAAATGGTAAACGAAGAAGTTTTTATGGTCCCGGCACGGCGCGGTTGCAGGCGGTTGAGGTTGGGGGGGGGGGAGGCATCATCTATAGTCCGTTTCAGGTTAACTTTGCAGTGAAGGGGAAGCTACGAGGGAACCGCATCACTCGTTGCTATGGGAACGAAAGCCTCTTAACCAATGTATCGATGCGCGGCCTCGGTAAGGTATGGCCGATTCTCGAAAATCTCACTGAATAAAAATCTTTTTTACGTGTAACGTAATTGCACAGTTAAATTAGTAATAATTATAGAATTAAAAGAAAACCATTGTGCCGATACTTTCAGAAATTAAAGTGAGGTTTTTGAAATCATTTGTTTTGTTTTTTGATTAGAAAGTGTTTTAAAATTTAGAAAAAATAATTATCTTCTATCAGAGCGTTTCACTTACTCTTCATTGATGTGCCGTAAGTAACACTGAAAATTTCAAAAAAAAGTCCTATTTTTCTGCAATATTTCCCTTCCCTCAGCTGAAATTTATTTACAAAAAAAAAATCCAAACAATATTATGAAAGCAACGTATAATTTTAAAATACTGTATATTAACCAGGGCTCTCAAAAACTTGGGGAGTTTTAATTTTTTTCTTCAATTTATATGGAAAAAATGAATGTTAAATAAAATTAAGAAGAAGCAGATTAACTCTGTTTTCACGCGTAAATGCAGGAATAGCACCAAATAATGATAATGATACGGAAAAGTTTAGAATTTTTCTACTCACTTTTCTTGCCGAAATTTCCGTCGCTCGACCATACCCCCTTCCCCGAATGGTATACGTCGATGCCACTTGGAAAATTTCTAGGATATCGCGCCAGAATGTCGTTGCTGTTGCTATGGATTTTTGATAATGGTAACCAATATTTTTTATAATTTAACAATTTTAAACAAGTAAACATCGGTTCAAAACTATGTTTTTTTCAGTATTTTTTTCAAAATCATAGAAAAAATTGAAATATTCTGTATAAATGTTCATCTTAAACCTCCGATATATGAGAACTATATTTTGCGGCGAAGGAATACAGTCTCTACCTTTCTCTTCACTGCAAAGTTAACCTGAAACAGACTATAGGCAGTTTTATTCTGTCAACGCACAGATACAACTGCAACCGCTTGCAGCGGTTGAGGGCGGTTTTTTAAACCGAGAAAATCCACATTTTTTTGGACGGTTGGGGTAACCGGAAAGCTGCCATCATGTATTGGGAAGGCTTGAGCTCCCTGATGACGGTTCGGCTGGACCTGCGGTTGCTGTCTTCCATTGTCTATTAAGTGGTTTGACAAAGAGGGTGATGGGATTTCGGATGCACTGGACAAAGGAATTGCTCTCCTTCTCAGGCTGCCATAAAAAAATGAGGGGAGAAGACAAATTCGAGGAACTGTATGGTGAAGTTCTATTCGACAGAAGCTAATTCTTTGTTTGGCGCTTTTGCACTGATAACAATAAAAAAACCAATGAAGGAAAAATTAAATTTTTCTAACTAGTGAAATTTTTTTGCTTTCGAACATGAGCATACATTAAAACTCGGTTATAATGACATTCATAAACTAACGTGATTACGCTAAAACCGAGATGTATATTTTCGAACACTTGAATGAAATGCATTGGATCCCGATTATAACGTGTTAGTAAAAAAACCAATTAGTTACCTCATCCAAAAGAGGACAAATTACCACGGGGCCCAACCATTTATAATAAATTCATAAAAAATTAGAAGTAAAAATAATCAGACATTTGAAGGAATATATTTTTATATTTGCAAATTCTCCATATCAAACTTTTGACACATTTATTAAAAGCCTAAGTATGAACCGGGGAGGAAATATGTCCCTAAGAGCTGCATTGCGTGTGTTTTGCTTTCATTATTCTGTCTTTTTGGTATTTATTTTTGTATCGTATATGAATGTGGCTGTCTATCTGTGTTTTTGCAATGAAAAAAACCCCATCTAGGCCAGCGGTCCTCAACCGGTGCTCCGTGTGAACTCTCAAGGGCTCCGCGACCCTCGAGGAAAATAAAAAAAGAACCAGTAAATTTGAAAAAAATAATTATTGATATTTTTGAATAAAAATAAATCAGTAACTTTGATGAATAAATAAAAAATAGGCCTACGGGGCTCCGCCATAGAAATTATTCCACTGTATCGCGTGCTGAACTAGGGGGGCGCCGAATTGCCCCTTTAACACTACTCCTTTTAACCTTTCCTTGCACGGGGACGGCAAAAGCTTGCTAGCTCCAGTTAAAAAAGTATCCAGCTGCGGCCCTGTCCTTAAACCTTGCAACATACATACTGATGTACAGGGCCCCAACGACATGCGTGGTCAGCCTGGGCAAGCACGCAATTTGGCGCCCCATTTAATATTGAAGGAGAGATGAAAGGTTAACATTTGCGTTCCTGTCTGGCTCGGAGTTCGGGGCATCAGTCAGTGCCGTCTTAGCGCATGGGCCCACCCGAGCACGGCCCGGGTGCCTCAAGAGAAGAGGGGCCTCCCAAAAATGAGATCCGATTCAAATTTTCAAGGATTTACCATGTAGGGCCTCCTAAAAACCACTTGGACCGGGGGGCCCCATAATACTCTTAAGACGACCCTGGCACCAGTCCCACCTGCTCCTCTCTAGTTGCGGCCCTGATGCCGTATGTACAGGTTGTTAAGCGGGCCGGGGTAGCAAGTTCAGAGGGGAGGCAAATTTGAGTAATTCGTGGTCAAGAACTTTAAATTATAACGTGAATAGGGGGCAGAGCAATTCGAATAGCCAGCACGTGGCGAAGCCATAAATCTGTGTCTGGAAACGGATTTAGTGTGAAGCATGTAAATAATTTCGTATAAGGACATTACGTTCCCTTCGTGTCATCGCTTCATCTGGAAAAAATCATCTGATAACTGATCGGGAGAAATGATAAACGAAGAAGTTTTTCGTTACCACGGTTCTTCGTGTTCATCACAACGAATTTACTAATCCTCCGTTGATGGATGTTCTTAGTATTATTATACAGCGTTATATCATGTGTGATTGAATAAATTAAAAAAAAAATTACATTAAACGAAAATATCATACGTTCCAGTGGTTGCCAATTTTTTTGTGAGCTAATGGCCATTTGTACCGTATTTCCTTCTCGTGCTGCCCCCCCCCATCTTTCCCCAGGACCTTCTACCCCGGGTGGGCACTTTTCACTTCTTGGTCGAAAATTGAACTGCAGCTTAATCCCATTATAGCAAATTTCCAAGAGACCGGAGAAATCACTTCGTTACAACGAGATTTCCTCGGATAGGAATTCCAGGTTGTTGCCGTTGTGCCTATGTAAACTGTTGTGGGAGGTTAGAAAAGTTTTCGTTAGAACGAGATTTTCACTGTAACGGTATTCGTTAAAACGGGGTTAGACTGTATTTGCTTTACTCCATAAATCTCCCCACGGTCTCATTGAGATATCCTGAAAATGTACTCGGTTAAGCAGATTTTGAGGAAAAACTACTCGAAGTACGAGAACTTAAACTGTAATCACCCATTATGTAATTACTTACACTCTAAACCGGAGGTCCTCAACCTTTTTCTAGTCGTGAGCACGGGCTGTACCCATTATCGAAAGGTGAGCACCCTTACAAGTTTGACCATACGTATGCATGAAAAATTAGGATGATTTTAATCCTCGAATGCAATTTGAACTAGGTAATTTGATTGAAACGTCGATCGAATTCTATCAAGCAATTATTGGACAGGAGCTTCGAGAACTCCAGTTGCTTCAGGTAGCACCGTGGTGCTCGCGAGCAACAGGTTGAAGATGCCTGCTCCAAACCATTATACTACATCTAGTCATGTAGACCCTATGTGAACAAGAAGCCCAGGGTCACGCGAATATGGGTGGCTTTAAGATACCTTGGTTCCACGAACAGCTTTGCTGAGTTCGCAAAGTAGTCCCCCCCCCTTTCTGATGTACACCCCACACCCAAAACAGAAGTTCTCGATGTGTGGGTCGCTTTTTCTGGGAATTTCCGGCATTATCGCTCGGAAGGGCGTCACGACGACTTTGCGTTGCCGTGAACCCCTGCAGTTCTTTGGAATGGCTCTTGCTATTCTTACGAGCAGGTCGAAGAAGCCGCGAGTGGCAAAAGTTTCAAGAACCCCTGCCAAAGTCTTCCAAACGGGTATACCAGTCGGTAACCGTTTTTCAGTTTGTTTGTCTTCATCCGGATTTCTGAGAATTATAAGAAAAACCATTATCTATTTTAAGGGCAATAGACCTGTTGGGAAAAGTCATAAAATTTAGATACTGTACTTCCATTTAAGTTCAATTGACTAGCCTTCCATGCACGCCCTTGGGAAAACGAATGGTCTTTTAAAAAAAGGGACTTCGCGAAACATAAAACAAATTTCGTGGAACCTGTCATTTCGGACATCTCCTACATGAGACAACTTTGAAAGGCACCGTCATAATCCTACAACACAGAATGTCGACAATACCGAACGACTTAATTTAATTGTAGTGGTACCGTAGAGATGTCCACTTCAGACAGGTTTTGGTATCAGTAAGCCAATCTGAAGCCGCAGCTACGCTTATTATTGGAACGCGCGAGGGCGCTTGCACAGTGCTGCAGTACTAAAATCATATTTTATCCATCTTATTTCTTATTTACCAGTTCCATTAGTCAGCTGTGTCAACGAAATTTTTTTGTGCCACCATGTCTTCAGCAGATTCTGAGTCGTTAATGGCTAGCGATAGTTATTCCGAAAAAATCATGAGCGCGGTTGAAAAAAGACCGGGTTTATATGACAAATATATGTTATTTAAATAGCTTTTTAATATATGTTATTTAAATTAATTATGATGATTCCAGTCATCATATATAAAAAAATTTGTGCGATTTGGTCACGAATCGTAAAAGCATCAAAAATGGGTCAACTTGTAGGCTGTCTTAATTAATTCAAACGGCAAATATTGTTACAGAAAATTAAATTTCATTACATGAATATTTTTATTAGTGTATACAATAAAACCCCCTCCTTTTTGTGAACACGGACAGGACAAAAAAATTAAATCCATGTAAAATGGGTGACCGTTAAAAAGGGTCGTTTAAAAGGGCTGATTCTGAGTCGTTAATGCCTAGCGATAGTAATTCCTAAAAAATCATGAGCGCTGTTTTATAGAGAAAGAAAGAGCACACATCCTTTTTTTTTTCTAGATTGTGTCTCAGCAAGCGTCCCTCCTTTGCCTCAGGGGTAACAGCGTGTTTTATTACAATAAATGAAATTCTGCATTGACGGGTAGATCCAGGCACATGTTTTCAGAGGACCAAGTGAATGCCCGAAGAGAATGCTGTTTTTTTTAGAAAAAATTTTCTCCTTGTCTGTGACTGATACCGGCGGATATATGGGGTAATTTGCTTATATGATCTTGACAGAGTGGCTTGGCCATTTATGCCGTTCATTTCCTTTAAACTGTTAAAGATAAGACTTCTTATGCGTGTTTGGACCATCTTTTTGAAGCAACTAGGTAAGTAATAATTCCATTTATACAGTATCAAGTGGTTCTCGAAGGTTTGTCAACCCTCTTTTTTCCTAGCCATCGTTTCTCCGCGGCCTTCTAGAACAGTTCAGAGAAACAAAAAAAATTTTAGAGCACGAAACACACGTATCAATGTCGCAAACTCACAGTGACACCCCTAGGAACCTCGAGGCACACTTTGAAAACCACTGCTATTTAAAATTCTTTATGTAAAAAACTTTATATTAATGTGAGCAATTAAGTGACTTGTGCCACTGATTAGGGGGTTAAAAGCGGACGAGACATATGCGGACATTTTATGTTTACCAATAATCAAACGTTACTGGCGAGTAATTCTGTCGATTTTTAAGGTACGTTCTCTGGTCGCGATCGGGTCAAAATCGGACATTTTATGTGTACCGATAATTTAACACTTATTGGCGAATGATTCTGGCGATTTTCCGAGCTACATTTTCTATATGTGTTGAATGGGGGGGGGGGGGGGAGAATAAGTTCCTGGAAAGTTTGAAGAAGAATCAATATTTGTCGGCTGCCGACCCCATGGGAGATTGTACTATGAAGAAGAATGAATTGACTGAGAGCTGGGAGGATTAGAGTCAATTGTTGCCTTGTTTTCTTCTGAGGAACGTCGTTTTCTAACATTGCCGTCCGTACCTCCAAATACGACTCTTATCCAGCCCATGGATAAAAAAGTAATTTTAAAACTTTGAGAAGGTTTAAATCAAAGGACTTTTAAGAAGGTGTTTTGCAATAATCTCTGCCACAATCGCTGACTTCTGCAAACATAATTTAATACACTAATACACTACATTCCTCATAATTTTTATTCGTGAAGCTTTGCAAAAAGTGACTTACACAGGGGCGCCGTTATCAGACATGGGGCCATCTCAAAAATTTCGAGGCATCAAAAATGTTTAGGACACCCTTAGCCCCGATTTTATATATTTTGTGGGGGGGGGGGGAGAGATCATCAGCTATTATTTCAGAATATGCAGGAATGCTGAGAAATATCCTAACAAAAAATTTTAAATACGCAATAAAATGTAAATAAAAAAATGAATGATAATTAAGTACTTAAAGGTAGTCTCAAAGTAATGAGAGGAAACAATATTCCAGAAACTGATGAAAATTTTAGAATTGAAGAATTAAAAATAACTGTAAGAAATGGATCCAATACCAATGAAAATTCAGAATGAATTAGGAAAATAATAACAGAATTGATTTTTTTTAGAATGAACGGAAGAAAAAATTCTAGAATTGATGAAAATTCGGAATTAATGCAAGACATAATTTAAGAATTGATGGAAGCCTCCAATAAGTTACCGTGAGTGCGGGGCCCGGTGCAACCGCACCTGCCGCACACCTCTAAGGGCGGCTCTAGACTTACTGAACCATGAATTCCGTTTGGGACGCATTATAGCTAGATTGCTTTTCAGGCAGAAATTTCGAGTGCTTTGACTCGTAGACTGCTCAACACTAATTTTATTGCCAAAAACTTTTTAGTGATTTCAAGGTAATTTTGAGTGCTGATTCTGTGTGTGAATCTGGCATTATTTGTTTTTCAAACGCTCTAATTTTTAACATAAAGTGAAAACTAAATTTCAGTAGTACTACATAAGCAGCACACAAATCGCATTTTAATCTGCGAGCGGAGTTTACATCACTAGAAAGATTGAATCAATGGAATGAATCAATTTAATTATGAAAAGTAATCAATACATAAATCGGAAGATAAGTCAATACTGATGATACTTAGGGCCGGACTTGGGCAAGTGTGAAGGTTGGCCGCAACCGGGGCGTTAAATGTTAGGGGCCGCAAAAACGTGATGAAAGAAAATACTTTCATTGCATTTTAATTTAAAAACTTCGTTTTCAACAAAGCGAATGCATTTAAACCTCGCTACAACGATACTCAATATAACGATAAATTACTCTACAACGATATTTTTTCAAGCCTTGTTTGAAAATGCCTATACTCTAATGTTAAATTGTTACTTCTCGACATAACGATATATAATCCCTACATAATCTACAACGACATTTTTTCTTGGTCTGCAGAGTCGTTGTATCGAGGTTTCGCTATAGCTTAAAATTTTGTCTAAAACCTTTAAAATTCAGACATCGAACCCTATTCCTCTTGCCTAGGGTTTTCACAGAACCCCTTCCTCCAAGTCAAGTAAAGGATGGAGGTGGATCTAGTGCTCCGGATGATGGGTTGCTAAATTCTTCTTTTAAAATTTAAAAAATTACACAAGGTAGACATAATGCATACTTGACCGGCTGAAAGAGTATGAAGTTGAGGTCCTGGGTAGGTAATCGGTTCAATTTCCCCGACAGCTCTCCAACCTTTAAATGCCTGGAAGCAGCGGGCAATATCGTTTAAATTTATTGTCGAATAATTTTTTTTCTATGACCATGAAATAGTAGTTTGATGTTCATTCTGCCTATGTAAACCTGGCGTGCTCCAGGGTGTTCATAGTTACTCAGGGGGTGAACTATCTCTGCGGTCCTTAGCCGAAAAAAAGTAGTTAAGCCCCGATTTGTCCTTAGATGGCCAGTAGTTCGACTTTTCGGTACTATCTCTAAGCTAAGGACTTTTTTTTAGTAGTTACTTAGGACCGCTGCTAAGGACTGCCTAGCACCAGTCCTAAAGCAGCAAGAAAAGTAGTTCACGGCGGCCATCTTGGAAAAGAGGAAATTTCGTCTGTGGCCGCGAGTTCTCGCTGTGATGAAATATGCGGTTTTTTTACGATAATAATGACAGACATAACTTAGATTATATCTTCGATGTCATCAAAGTTGAAGTGATTCATCGTTATATCATGCAAAACTAGATGTTGACATCGGCGATCGAAGCCACGACGAAATGCTAGCATGTTCATTACTGAGGTAAGAATTATTTTATTCAAGATATGTAGAAGACTGGATGTTGTGAAGATATTTATTATTTGAGATGTTAATTTTTTTAAGGAAGGAAAAAACTCATCTCTGCCTCTACCGGGAGTCGAACCCGGGTCCCTCGATTGCCGGACGAGTGCTCTGACCACTAAGCTACAGAGGAGATAGAGATTTTCCTTCGCTAGAGCGTATATATGCCGAACGGAACCGTGCAATGGACGGTGAAACCGATCAGCTAATAGCTCATGGACGACGAGCCACCAGAGGGCTATATATATGACATGAATGTCGCTCTCCGACAGAGCAGAGAGATATGCAGAAGACTGGATTCCAGTCTTCTGCATATCT
Organism: Pholcus phalangioides; assembly: GCF_987345545.1. Classification (NCBI taxonomy): domain Eukaryota; kingdom Metazoa; phylum Arthropoda; class Arachnida; order Araneae; family Pholcidae; genus Pholcus; species Pholcus phalangioides. Next base: position 9,161,437 of record NW_028301615.1, on the reverse strand, counting down.
TGTATTAACAAGTGGAGAGCGACATTCATGTCAATTATTTTATTGCTATCGAACTATATAAGAAGAGTGTTTAGAAATATTCTTAATATTTTTTTGCTCGGTACATGCGTTATTTAAAAATATAAATGGGCAATGTCACGCAATCAATAGGGCAGTGGATCCCACTTGGTAATGCTGAAAAATATCAAATAGCCCATGTATACTTTGGATTGTATTGAAAATATTTACATGGCAAATGAAACATAAATCTGCAATTACGATAATATCAGATTGAAATTTTACATTCTATGTTTTTTGCCGTATTAATTTTTTTCAATGAAAAATTATGTCTAAATAAATTGAGCATGTGTGTAAATAAATAATTTGAATATTGTAGGCACAATAAAAATTGTGCTTGGATGACTATGCTATGAATAATCGCCTATAAATAAGGAAATTGAAAATTTGTGTTTTAGATCAACCTCCCTTCAATGCACAAAGTAACTAATAAGCTACAATTCATTGATAATAAATTACAGCACCTAAATGACAAAAAATTTAATTATTTTTTTGTGATGAGTAATGGTGAAATTGAAATAAAGCATGGTAAAAATTGGCAGTAATGTTAAATATTTTGTAAAACTCATGCACTAAATTTAGTGTAAAGGATTAAAATATAGATTTGATATTTTGAACTGTTCAAATGAACAATATTGTAATACTTAGTGAAAGTTAAATTTTCAGAAAAAAATCATATGCTACTACTTTAAAAATTGCACTCTGTAACTCGCTCTGAGATGAATATTTAATAAGGAATCATTATATTGTTTTGTTGATATAAAAAATGAAGTTCGTACAATGAGACTAAAAAACAAAGTTTTAATTTCAGGCACAGTTTTTAGTGTTGAGGTATATACATTATAATGACAGGAAGCAGATTAGGGTTTGAAACATATATTACTACTTCAGTATTTGGGTTATGGCCTTGCTGTGTGTGTTCAAATTGAATTTTTTGCCAAAAATTGTTTTTGATTTTGTGTGTATGGGTAACGACAGAAAAAACATTTCCATGTCGAATACTTAAGAACTTTAAAATATAACATTTTGAGATGTTATGGAACTGAAACTTTTAACATTTAAACTTTTAACAAGCATTTATTTTTTAACGATGTTGTTAGTAAACAGCTGATATATATACATATATATATTGTATATATACATTTGTGAGACTTTTCTAACTATTGAAAAATTTTGTTTCCCAGGAACTTGGCTGTAGGTAGCTACGAAGTTATGTGAAGGTTTTCAAGGTTATTAAACAATTCTACCAGAGCAAACAAAGGTAATTTTAATTCTTTGTATTTGACTTTGAGCAACAGTTTCCATTATTATTTTCATGTAAAATAAAATATTTCCATGCATGATTTAATGACATAAATTTTAACATTGTGTCGCATCATTTTCACTGATTTCATTTGTATCAACAACCCTAGTGGAACAAATACAGTCGAACCCCCGATTTAATGCCACCATCCCACCCAAATAATTTTGGCATTATATCAGATCGCAGACATAATAGCGTTTCGGAGAGGCTGTATTACATAAATTCACACGTTTATTAAGAAATGTATTTCAGTGTCTCATTTATGTTGCATGATGAATAAAATAACCTATTTTATACACATTCAATTTTAAGTTGAGAAAATTCATAAAAATTGTGAACTGTAAAATCACTTGAATATTTCTCAATATAAAACTTAACAGAAACATACTTCCCTCTGAAATTATTGTAATTTCAGCGACACATTTTATATGTGCAAAAACAAAATAAGCAAGGGGGAAAGGTGGCATTGTTTTTAGTCCATACCATATTGGTTTCTCTCGAGAAATATCTTGCTATGAGTAATTATCTTTATAATAATTTTTTCAGATACTATTGAAAGAACAACTCTTTTTGACATAATTGAATTGAGCAAATTAAGATAGATTTCTTAATGGCTACCTGTACCACTCAAAATTTGACCAGTGCAAGTAAAAACATGTATACTGTTGAAAAACCTGTCTTGGCTATATAAATGAGAGGGAGGACATTAAAAAAAACCTTTAGAAGCTTTGCTAACTGAAAAGCAATATTAATTCTTTAAAAATGTTATCATATTTACTGATTAGCAAATTTTGTGAATGGAAATATTAAAACAATTAATATAATTGACGACAAATGATATCATACTTTTTAACTAGTAAGACCATACAGCACTGCAAAATTTCTATGTTAATTTAAATAGGGTTCCCTGATCCACAAGAGGTTGCTAAGGATGGGTTTTAGAGCGAAGCTGGAAGTAAAGTGAAAATTTGAAGTTAGCTGCGTGCCAATAGGTTTTTTCACTTCATCTGTCTGACCAAAATTTTAGGGTAGAACCATGGCTCGAAAAATTGAAAAACATTTTAGGTGCCGGCCAAATTTCTTGGCAGCCAAGCATATTTTTAGGAGAAATAATCCAAAGTAAAAACAAATTATATTCAACTTTTTCAGCACTTGGTGATGATCTTCACATATTGGAAGATGCAGGACATAAACTACAAATATTTTGTGATCTGCATAGAAAATTTTAGGTGTCAGTATGATTTTCTTTTTTGCAATGTTGGCTCCTAAGATTTGTGAAGCCCTAGGTAAATACATCTAGACATGAACAAGTGCATCTGTGTGCAATGCCAGGCCTCCCTTGTAAAACACAGTTGATGCATTTTGGATCCTACTGTGATAAAATGGTGGCGAGTCGACAAAGTGCTATTGTGCACGAATTATCTCTACTTATGCAACTAAAGACTGTTATAATTTGAAATCAAATATACAGTACATTTAAAGATTGATAAGCATAATAAAGGTGTTTTTTTTCTTCCTCTTTCTAATTTCAGGTAAATCAACATTTGAAGATGCAAATGAAAATTAATGAATCTCAAAAAATTATATTCTTGAAAGGTGCGATTTCTAAGAAAAGTACAACAAATAAATTGCGATTGTGATAACTCTCTATGAACATATGTTTGAAATAAAATGTTTTTTGTATGACAAATCATGTGTGCAAGTTGTTATTCAATTCATGTTTCTATTAATCAGCTTCAATCATTCATCTTCTAATCAACTGAAATGAAATATACGATCAAATGAAAGTTATCAGGTGAAGTTATTTGTTGGAAGCTAAATATGAAACAGATAAATTGATGAAAGATCTTTAATATAGAAGTATATATATTTTAAATATTGAAGTATTCACTTGCATTAACAGGTAAGTGCTCATTCATAGAAAATAATGTTCTGATAATATTTTTTAATACTGGAGGAGAAACCCATAGTTTAAAATACAGAACTACAATATGCAGCAAGGCAGTTAATTCTTTTAATTATAAATTATCAATAATTTATTATTTTAGTTGCTCCAGAAAGAATTTGCAATTCGTTGTTTCAATGAATTTAAAAGGAATAAAAATGGATAATAATTTAACAAATTGGTCTTTAAAAAAAAATGGCACTCAATATTAAAAATAGTATTCAGCTGGGGCCTCGAGTAGGGCTCCTGAGGTGAATAGGGGGCCCAAAAATCTATAATTATTTTGAATAATAACCCTTTCAAGAAGAGGCCCCCCCCCCCAAAAAAAAGGGGAAAGTCTGCCCCGAAAAGGCACATTACGGCCATAGGCTCAACTAGTGCCGGTAACCTTAATTTCTTACATTTTGTTGTAAGAATTTTTTTTTCTTCCAAATTTTGATTTCATCAGTATGCGACCCACTTATATGCAGCTGGGGTCCCATATACTCGCTTCTTCAAGCATCCAAAAGTGGGGTCCATGAGCTCGGACAAGAAAAATACTTTGACTATTATTATATACTGAATCTTATTCTAAAAAAAAGTCGCAAGATGAAAAATGCAACGTCCTCATACGTTTACAAAATAATTAAACTAGCCAGCGATATTAGAGTAAAAAAAATGTATGGCGAGTCCCTCGGGAAAAAAAAGTTTGTTTATAACATGTTTGTTTGTAAACATGAAATCGCTGCCACAACCCACTGCGGAAAAACGATTTTTAAATAATTAGTAGTAGTTGTAGGCTTCAAACGGCATCCCGATTGGTTAGAGATCTGTTACTCTCGAAACCAAAAATTTTCTCCCCCTCTAACTACTGTTTCACGTCACGTGACCTTAAGGACTGGTAGTACATAGTACCTCTTAACTACTAGTAGTTGAAGCGGTCCTTAGCTTCAGTCCTCCGACCGGTAGTTCATTAGGACTAGTAGTTACTAAGGACTGCAGAGATAGTTCACCCCCAGGGATTAGGAAACTCCGTTTTCGAGGGCCACAAAATGCTTAAGCCCGTCCTTGATAATAAAATAATGCGTATTTGTAAATCAATAAATGCACATCTTTAAAAACACTCCACTCAATTATCAGATTTCAATATGCAGGCAATGCACGTCACACGAAATTTGTGGTACATTTATGTTCAGAATAAAAGTAAAACAATACATGTATAATATACATTATACATATCGTGTATACATTTATATATCGTATAATATATGGAATGAAAATAAGGGAATATATTTAGGATATCAGAATAGATCAATGCAGTAATGATATGCTCTATAATGTTGCATTTTGTCCACTAAAATGAACACAAAATGATATTAAATTAATTCAAGGGGAAGCACTTGCATGATTTTCTGTTATGGGTTTTGAATGTCTTTCATAGGAGGCTTCGGTAGAGTAATCAGCCATCATACGCGAGGCTCGAGCTTGCCTTGACAATTCTGTTCCATTACTTTCATATCTTGATGAAACCGCCTCTCTTGTCATTAAAATGACTCAGATTGTCTGTGAAATTGGACCAAGTAACTAAGAAGAAAATGCGCCTTTGTGCTCATATTAACAGCCTATTTTTCAAACGTTTGAAAATTTTTAAATTCAAATTACAAATTAATCGTATTTTACTGTAATTCTTCATCGTTCTCTGCTTTGTAATCAGTCAAAAAATTCTCAACAACCGATACGAAACATGATCAAATTGAAGATCGACCGGATTGGACGGATATTGATTAATATCCGTCAAAAATGCTGAAAATTTCGAATCTTTAAGAAATTTATGAATTTGAGAACCATCAAAAATCCCTGCTCACAGCTTTTCATTGTTCAGTCCAGGAAAACGTTTTACAAATTAATTGGAAGCACTCGCCACTTTATTTATTGAGCACCTTTATCGAATTGCTTCACTAAGCCGAGTTTTATATGAAGTGTTGGGAGATGTATTTTGTCTATGAACCGCTGGCTCTCTAAAAATATTTTCTTTGTTGTCCCAGTAAGAGGTTCATCAGCTCAAGATCATGACATATAACGAATGTCTGATGTGATATACGTAAATCTTGCGCATAAAATTTCGAAATTTCGCAAAAATAAAATTTTCTAAATCGGAGATTTTGCATTTATTCGCAAAAATGAACAAAACTAACGATATATTTTTCCTTCAGGTTTCATTTTGAAGCGAAGTAATAAAGTACTTAATTAAAAGCTAATATTTCAGTAGTCTCTCCATATCTCCTTCTTTAACAGTACTTCCCTCTGTGAGTAGTAACGGCGTTGTAGGTACATACTACGTAATACAGTCGACTCTCGGTTTACGAAGTTAATTCGTTCCTGAGGTAGGTTGGCAAACCGAAACACATTTACCCATAGGAATTAATGTAAAAATAGATTCATTCGTTTCTAAGACCCCGAAGATTCCTACAGTGTCAATTTTTGCACTTTTCACGCTCAAGTGAATAACTCGAAACCTATTGAAATAATCATACTGACACTAAAACACTTTTTTCCAGAGAAAATCCAGACTTTACGAGAAAACGGGCATATATGCTATATATGGGCAGAGCTGTACCCATGTCTAGTCTGATTAATTCCATCTATTAATCTCAGTGTCAAAGCTCTCGAAATTTCTGCCTGCAAAGCAATCTGGCTGCAATGCGTTCCAAACCGAATTCATGGTTTTATAAGTCACTTGTTGCCAAACTTCATCAATAAGTTCTATGAGCAATGTGGGACATTAAAATGATGTTTCTAGAAATCAGATAGTAGTAAGTAGTAATTATATATGTGTCAGAGGTTATTGCAAAACGTGTTTCAAAAATTTCTTTGATGAAAACCGTCCCAAAATTTTAAATGACATGCTGATCTATGAGCTGGATAAAAGGAGTCGAATTCGGAGGAATGTATTTGAAAAAATCGAAATGCGGCCGTAGACACTTCAATTTCTCCATTATCATTTCGAATTTAGTAAAATATTTTCCTGCTTGCGTGTTCGTAAACCGAATCAATTTTTGTTGTTGATAAACCCAATTTCACGCAAACCGAGACGTTCGTAAACCGAAGGTTGACTGTGTCAGCATTCTTGCTATTAGCGGGACTACGAAGACTTTGAATAACTGCCTTTGCAAAGTAGGTAGTAGAATTTCATGTGCATGGCCATCAACAGAAGTCTTTTAGATGACTACTGAAAGTAGTATGATTCTATTTATCAATGACTTCATACCATGCCATAACGTTGCAAAAAATATTATCTTGGAGAAGCTTTCCAAAGTACAAAATTTGGGTGTAAAGTTGATGTAAGTGTTGTCACGGCGTCAGATAGGCCCAGCATAAAACCACTGTATATGCTGCAGAGGTTAATTTGTTGCGTCGAATATCGTGTAAAATAAATGTATTTGAACTCTTCTGCTGCTGTCAAACTTTTTTCTGTCTTTTCGAAAAAAATGGCTCTGACTTTTGCGTTCATGAGAAAATTAACTTGATGCGCAAAACGTGCGCGAATGGATATATAGTTTGGTCCTTCTATAAATAGTCAATAAGATCCATAATTTTCGGACAGAACTCAGAAACGGAAGGCAACTGAACTCTTAATTCACGAGTTAGAATTCAAAAGCATTTTACTCAGCAAAATCACAACCCATTTTCGCTTAAAATTGTAAATCTTCGAAATTTTGAGGAAAAGTTATAAAAATCAAAATTTACTCATCTACATCGGCTAATTTCACTTTTATCGCATTTACTCCGTAAATATGAAAATTACGCTTCCTTAATGATGATATGAACGCAATAATATTGAGAATAAGTTAGGAAAATAAATAAAAAAACACAAAAGTAAAAATCTGCCGCAAAAAATAGTGATTACAGACTGCATTGGAATGTTGAGAATATGTATTATCTCAAAACTAGTTTCGCCGTGCATTTTTGGGTGTTAGGAAAACTTGATATCGTCCATATTTCCTACACAGTTCATATAAACATTTAGAGTCACACACATTTCGTCAAAACCAACACCAGTTTTAGAATCAGCAGCCCACTAAAACCTAAAACCTTTACCCTAAAACCATTGAAGTTTCTTTGGTAAACCGATTTTTTTTTGTTTTGACCAGTGTTATAGAGGATATTTTAACACTTCCAACGAAATTAGACATTCCCTGTCTCTGCCCCAGTCTGGCTGTCTATCTCTGAGGGAATTCGTTTTTATTTATTTTATTATTATTTTTTTTTTATTCATTATTCAAAGTTCTTTATGACTTTTTTTCAAAAACGTTATAAGCGGGATCCGAATTGGACAAAAACCGAGACTGCCATGTAAAACCAACAGATCTATCCACCCTATTTTGTAAGTTAACTATCATTCTCCTTCGACGAAAAAAAGTTTACTCCCCTCCCCCGCACTCATGAGAAAATCTTCCGTACACTACTGAATGGAATTCGCTGCACACACAATGTACTTACAGTTCCCGTTTGAACTAGACTGGGACAGAAGGAGTCTTCTCCTGAACTGGGGTCTTCCGTGTACCTATAATAATTAGCTAAAAATTTTCACAAGCATCTTTACAGTTAATTTACTGTGCTATCAAACAAAAAATATAGCATTCATATATCTGCAAACAATGTCAGTCTCCCTTATAAAGATGTCATGGGTCTTCGCAGTCCTAATCTGTAACGAATTAAGTTATTGAATTAATAACAAAGCAGGGGAGATTGTGTCTGAATAGGCAGGTCCAAAGAAGAGAAACTAGAAAAATAATTGTTTTAATGTAATTATTATACAGTATCTCATCAAATGGAAGTAAGTTCCTTATAGCCGTTAACTGCTCATGTTTCAAATGCCGCTACGCAAGTAGAACGCGGATGGGGCTCCAGCTTTGTGACCCAGGATAAACGTAGTATTTTCTTAACATTTTTTATTATATTTACCTTTAAATAAATATAGCCCCCCCCCCCTCTCGAGAGTCGTTTTCTATCGTTTTTCGGATAATCCGAGTCGGTGCTGTGGGTTCTGAGCACCCATGGTAATGGTAATTTTTGGCATGCATCCGACACCTGCAGAATCGATCAGGAAGCAAATTTATTTGTTTAAAACAAAGATGAGTACCTACTGGTTCAAAACACTTCCGAAACTCCTGATCTTAGTCCTTGGTAATTTGAGGTAGTCTCGGTGCCATTCACCCCCAGATTTTCGACCAGTGACCCCAGTAATTTTTCTCGAACGATTGAATATAAGCAAAGGGTGTCCGGCCTCCTCCTCCGGTCCGTACTCCTCTGGAGCATTTGAAATAAATTTCTTAGTAAATGTAGTTATTCGTGCTCTTCACCCATTTTCGGACAAGTGTAACTAATGATGGTTCATCAATAAGAGCTGCAATGTGGATCAAGTTATCAAGCATAATCAAAAACAATAAAAAATCCTGGACCACAAAACGGATAAGTTTATTCAAACGTGGGACGTACGGTCACGCTTATTTTTTTCTTCAATAAGGTGGAAGCTAGCATGAATTACGCAAGTTCCACTAACTGAAGGTTGTACCTAGACCAGATACGTATTGAGCTCCTGAATGAGACAAAGAACATGGAAAGAGAGGAAAAATAAGAAAATAAGTCGTAAATTTTATGATACATTACTATATAGTTGGGAGTAAATAATGGCTGAGACATTTTCTTGATTAAAGACGTGAAACTGGTAACGAGTGTTGAAAACAAAATTGATTCCATAAGTAATATTGAAATACAGTACATCATCCTTAAATTTGATTGTCATTATCTTGGCAATAAAAATCTTTTAATATTTATTTAAATAATAAATAGTATAACTAAAATTCAATGTCAATCATTTGAAATTACAAATAATTTTATTTTCAATTAAAAACACCAGTTTTATATATGATTGTGTTGAATTTTAAGAAAATACATACTCGGCCGCCGAGTATTCGGTTATTCGCTCAAATCACTATTCGTCCCATCCTTAATAAGACAGTAATAGAATTTCAATTCTGAATCAATTAAGCATGAAGATCGCATGTATCTAATTGATATCTATCATTTCGATTCATTATGCTCAACTCAAAGATTTTTTAATAGACTACCTATTATATGCAAATGCATAAATATTAAATAATGCAGTGGATGCCGCTGTGGTGGTCGAGTGGTTATAGTGCCGGACTCGTGATGCGAGGATCCGGGTTCGAACCCCACAGTGGTGGTCGGCTGAAGTTGGTTTTCTGTGGTTCCCAACTTCAAGGCGCAAATGCGAGCCGATCTCCCCGTTAAAAAGTCTCGCCACAGAGAGCAACAGTCCTACAACGTAAATCATTCAACCATAACACTTCACTCATAGTTAGTAAAACTGGGGGCAGATGACAGCACTACACATAACAAGCATTACACAGAAACAAACTTTACGTCAGGTTGCACTACACGTACACGCACATTAACGCATGGACCGATTCGTTGGGGGGTTCCGCGGGGGGGGGGGTGCATGTGTGGTGTAGCAGTAGTAGGTAGGGGCTCGGGGATCCATGATGTGCTTAAGTCAGCCACCTCGTTGGGCAATTTGCCTGTTGTGGCGTTGTATTTGTATTTATAACGTTTTCCAAAAAACTCTCATGGAAAACTTTGTAAGCGAGAACCGCTTTAAATGGGAAATCTTAATGACAATTACAGTCGATCCTGCTTATATAGTTTTCCCGCTTAGTACGACTTATTCTGGTGTTTCCAACTCACTAATTCGCTCTAAGATTTTCCATTTGAAGCATTTTCCCGCCTACAATGTTTTTGTGACAGGTTTTTTGAAAAATGTTATAAGCGGAATCCACTGTACTTAGAGTTGAGACCACAGAAATAAGTCGTACTAAGCGGGAACGTTAAAAACGGGATTGACTGTAATCGGAATAAGTTTGTGTGTGTGCATAGTTTTAGATCACTTCATTAGAATAAAATCTTTTTTTAATGTTTTTGTCGAACTAGTTCACATGTTTTCTATATTATCATATTTCTATCCACGTGTGACATCTGTGAATTGCCGTGATTTTTATTGATTAAATTTAGTTCAGTTGATGTAGTTATTTTTCTTTTCCCACGATATATCTTGCATGTACGATCAATCGATATCGTTTATGTATATGATCGTATAAGTGCTCATTAATTTATGTATGATTTTACTAATTTTCCCTCTTATGAAACGATCAACTTTCTTTGGTTTGACAATGCCGTAGTCCACGCACTGTGCTGATAATACTCAGGCGAGATTAGTTGTAGAGACCCTTCCTAGGATAGAAATCCCTCGGGATAAGGACTTATGATCACCTCCGCGCCGAGCCCAGTAATAATAATGACAATAGTTCTACTGAAGCTATATATTTATTATTATAGTGTTGGTTATGTCGGCGTTTTTTTTTTTTTTTTTCGTGTAGCAATCCATCACTTGTCAGTGGTTCAAAGAGGACGGGTTTTTCTTAACTTGTTCTGGCGACTGGTAGACGACTCATGTCTTTCATTGTTCAAATTTCATCAAAAGTTTCTCTGTATGTCTTTATAATGTCCATCCAAGAAAAAATCGCCACTTAGCAGCTTGGTGGAAAAATTATGGATAAACCGCCAACATCGCCGGCTCGGCAAAATTTGTCCGATTTTGACCCGGTTTCTTGTTGTATCCATTTTGTCACCATTTAACAGGTTGGAGAAACAAATTGGAGATACAGCGCCAACATCGAGGGCGCGGCAAAATTTGTCCGATTTTGACCCTATTTCCATGTTGTCCGCATATGTCCCGTCCGATTTTGACTCGCTACCGTGCCACTCTTAGTATCGTATTTTGTGAGTCTATCGTGATCTTTGACACCCAGGTTCAGAAGGGCTGAAAAGGAAAGCGTTAAGTGACTCCAAAAAAAAAACTCAAACAGATTGAAAGGTAGAAATGAGGTATTTAATTAGGTTTCTCTTTAACCTCGTTGCTGTTGAAAAAACAAAATTACATTCCTTAATTTTTTTATATAAAACTTCACATAGATATCACATTATTAACATCCCTTTTTTTTTATGATTATGAGATCTCAGTATTACACGGGCAGGTGCACCTAATCAAAAACAACACAATTAAATTCTCGATTGTTAATTAATGGTTAATCAATTCATTATTAATTCTCGGAAGGGGTGAGGTTTCCAACCAAAAGGAGCATCAAAGAATTACTAGTATGCGATGGATGAAACGGAGGGTTGGGCGATCATTCCTGGTAGTAGTGCTATGGATTAGTAGATGGCGTACGCGATGGCTCGGTTGTCCTCCTTGGACGTCTCTCGATGGTGAACAAGGTTGTTTGATATCATTATGTGATCTTTACGTCTTGCTTGTTTGGGGAAAGGTCTAATTCGTTTTTCTAATTTTTTTTTTCTCTGTTTTTATTTTGATTTTATATTATCACGGCAATATTACGACGGACCGCCATGGATTACTCAAGGCCCGCCCGGCACAGCCACCAGAATCTTTTGCCCCGTTCGTGCTTGTGCTTCGCTCCAACTGCCAGGAAAAACCAGTACTCATCGAGTATCCTCCCTCGATTCCACGTGATCGGAGATATCCTATTGGTCGAGGTCCCCTGTACACAGGGGCGTAGCCAGAAATTTCGTTCGGGGGGGGGGACCAAAGTGACAGAACAATGGATTTGGCCATCTTTTTCCCTTTTTTCGGTCATTTTCTCACATTTCGGGGGGGACCAGACCCCCAAGTCCCCCCCCCCCCCGTACGCCCTTGCCTGCACACGAGCTCTTCTCTAGGCATTCCCTGTACAAGATCACGTGCTTGGTTTGGGAGCGTCAGCTTGATGATGATGACTGGTACATTTTCTGCCGATGAAGTTTTCATGAACAAACATGTTGAGAAATCTGCACGTACAGGGTGCTCTATGGCGTGTGTGTGGTACTATTCAGTACCATATATATATATAATTTTTTTTCGAAATTAAACAGTGCCGGGTAGAGCAGTGATTCCTGAAGAGGTGTGCCGTGAGATAGGTCAGGGCAGGGTGCCGCTATACAGTGTTTCCGAGGTAGAATTCAGTGGCAGTTCCTGGCAGGAAATTTTTTTCAGGATGGAGGGGGGTTGCCGAATCAAATATTCATTGTTAGATACAGGTGGTCAATTTTCAAAAACATTATAATGTTAAATGTTATAATGTTAAATGTTATAATGTTAAATGTTATAATGTTCTGGCATAGTTGTGTAGTGGGTGCTAGACAACGGCGATTTATATGTTTTATACTGGCAATTGCATCACTTTTGGATGGTGGTCGAACAGCGCATTCAGCACTGAAATTGCCGTTGAATTTGCAAACCACTGAAACGCCAACATGCAATATCACCAAAAATTCCGGAATGGGCAATGTTCTCCAAACATGTGAACTTATCATATGGGACGAATGCACAATGGCTCACGAAAAAGCATTGGAAGCGCTTGATCGTACACTGGACAGCCCTTCGGTGAAGCACTCATTTTATTGTTTGGTGATTTTCGGCAAACTCTGCAAGTCATACCACGTTCAACACCCGCTGATGAACTTAATGCATGTCTCAAATCATCAGTTCTATGGCGACATGTAAAGAAATTGACGTTGAAAACCAATATGCGTGTTCAACTACAAAATGATGCATCCGCCGAACGTTTCGCAAAACAATTGCTGGATATTGGGAATGGGAAGATGGCAATCGACAGATCTACACAATGTATCACATTGCCAACAAACTTTTGTAAGACGACATCAACCAAAGACGAATTGATTCAAAAGGTTTTCCCAAATATTGCGTGGAATTACAAAAATCATCAGTGGCTCAGCACGTGCTATATTAGCAGCTACGAACAACGATGTCAATGCCATCAATTTCAGCATTCAAAACGGAATACCAGGTGAAGTGACAGTGTATAAGTCCATCGATACTGTGAAGAATCAAGACGAAGTTGTCAATTACCCAACGGAATTCTTGAATTCACTCGATTTGTCAGGTATGCCACCGCACACTTAAACATTGAAAATTGGCGTGCCTATCATTCTTTTCCGAAACATCAATCCCCCACGACTTTGCAACGGTATAAGACTCTTGCCCTATTGCCCCTTTTTCGGTGAAAAAGATGATGAACAATGTCATCGAAGCTACAATTTTGAATGAGAAATTCAAGGGGAGAGATGTATTTGTGTTGCCACGTATTCCAATGATCCCAACAGATATGCCATTTGAATTCAAACGTTTACAGTTTCTGGTGCGACTCGCTTTTGCAATGACCATCAACAAAGCACAAGAACAATCGCTGAAAGTGTGTGGGCTAGATTTGGAGAATCCGTGCTTCTCACATGTATGTGGCCAGCTCACGCGTGGGAAAACCTTCTGATTTATTCGTGTACGCACCAGACGGAAAAACAAAAAAATATCGTGTATCCACAAGCACTCTAATAAATAAATAGAATTAAAACGACGCTTTGAAATTTTTTCCATATGAAAATGAATAAGTTTCAATAAAAATGGCACAATGTCAATTGAATGTTATTATAACGAACCTTGAATTTCCTTTCTTCTGAGATCGCAGCAACGCGCGACGGGTCAGCTAGTATGTTATATATACAGGGTGATTATAAAAAAACTATCCCGACATATGGGCCCCTAACTATCATACCATTCAAAGAAACTGAATGAAATTTTGACATAAGGTATTTTGATGTATGCGCTCAAGAATGATATGGAAAACAACAGTGTCACTCTAACAGTTACGGTTACAGTGAGAAAATTTCGAAAATATCAAATGGCAACACCAAGTTTTTTGTATTGGAATGTGATCTCCATTGTGAAAAACCCTAAATAGCGTTCGAACGGCAACTGTAGCATGAAAATCACCGGCGGTAGATAGGCTAAAAGTGAGGACAACCAATAAGGACAGAGAAGCAGCATAAAATAAAGCATTTTATTGTGTTTCACAAATTTTCCACGTGACCTTGTGGAGGACTAATCAGGCTGGGATCTCAGCCGAAGAAACGGTGTGACGAATGAAACGAACATTAATGCTCTGGTGCACGGCAAAGTCCTTTTTACTTTTTCCTTGCTTAGCTCCGGGGATTTTCGTGCTACAGGTGCCATTCCAACGCTATTTAGTGTTTTTCAGTATGGAGATCGCATTCCAATACAAAAAACTTGGTGTTGCCATTTGATATTTTCGAAATTTTCTCACTGTAACCGTAACTGTTAGAGTGACACTGTTGTTTTCCATATCATTCTTGAGCGCATACCTCAAAATACCTTATGCCAAAATTTCATTCAGTTTCTGTGAATGGTATGATAGTTAGGGGCCCATATGTCGGTACAGTTTTTTTATAATCACCCCGTATATATATGCAGTATTATTTATATTTTCCTGGAATACAAATGTAATGCAGGAAACAGTTTTGCGTAACAAATGAATGATTGGCTGTTCATACGCTGCAGTACTAAATTTTTTGTGTTTTTAATTTTTTTTTGTCATGCTTTATGTTATCCACACTCGAATACATTGAATTATCATATACTGAATATTATCCTATAAGGGGGTATCTGCGACCACCACAAAGGGTCCGTGGAATACAGAAGTACCCCTTCCTCAAACCAATAGAAATCTCGTCGTCCTTCCATTCACGTTGACTTTTCATTTTGATGTTTGTGGAAAAAAGACACAAAAGTCCTAATCCCAATGGGAAATGTTTTGTTATGTTCTTTCATGGTCAAATATATGGTTAGCTATTTTCTCAGTGCTTCTTCCCACCCCACTATCATCTGTGCATGTTGTCTTTTATTTGGCGGAACTTGCCAGCATACCTAACAAAACCTGCCGTTGTGTTCCAGGCATAACAATCACCATTTGAACCACCCCACTCGAAAATGTCACTGACAGACGAATGTCAGTGTGCTCGTTATGACTGAACAAAAAAACCTAAAAGAGAAAGAAAGGAAACTTGCCTAGGCTAATCTCCCAGATCTCCTTCGTATTTTTAGAAGAAGAAAAAATGTTTTGACTGTGAAATTATCTGTAAAACTATATTGGACTGATGATTCTCGGAGAAAACTAATTTCTGTTAGATTGGGAGCGGTAACTTCCCTAAATTACCATATAAGGATCGTTAGAGGTGTCACGAGTTCGATGGCCAATTTGTCCTTGTCAGAAACATTCTTGACACAGGGGGAACAACAGAAATGACCACATGACCACAAAAAAAGATTTCCACTGGAGAAGTCCCACACCGAGGGGTTAGCGCACCAGCCTCTCGGTGAGTATAAAAATAGGCTGTCATTCGGAATCGGCAATAAATTGTAGGTCCCGGTCTAATTAGCCCTCGTGTGGAGAAAATGACAGTGGTGCGACAAATATACGAAATAAAAATATACCGAAAACAAATATACGATAAAACTATACATTTTATCTAGCTGAGAAAACATTTGCGAATTTTTTGAGTCTCTTTACTGATGCGCCAAAGGGACGCTGAACCAATGTTTCGTATGGATGAAAATTTTCTCTTGGTTCAGCCTGCCTAAAATATACAGCAGCTGCTCTTAACTTTTTTTGTGACGCGAGCTCTTTTTAGTACGTTATTTCCATGACGAAGCACCGCACACAAGCCTCTTTCTATTTATCAGATTCTCTGATTTATTTTATTGCCCTGGAGCAACCGTGAGCTCTCGAGAAGTGCACATGGAACCAGAAGGGCTCCGTGGAGCACTGGCTGAGAACCGCTGTTATACAGTGTTTCTACAAAAATATAAACAGGAAAAAAATTAAAATTTTTTTTACAAATACATTTTCAATTTTTTATATCCTTCAGAGAAGGGGGGGGGAGGCCCCGTGCATCAGTGTGAGCACGCACGGGTTGAAAATACTTCCGACGCCCCTGGGGGCAAGCAAGTATCTTGCCCAGGACCAGAAGGGTGCGCAAAATTCACCTTTTATAGCATCTTCTTCAAAATTACAGGGGGGGGGGGATGTCAAAATATGTGCTTACCTCAGCTGATGAAGCATTTAAGTGTGGCATTAAGTAAACATTCCGAAAGTGATTGTTGAAGCCCAGAAATCATTGTTGCCCGACGGTTTTTTGTCCATTTCGGGCATCTGTTGCCCATTTCGGGCAACTTTTAAAGTAGCCTATCGTTCAATCCGGGCTCTGTTTGGTACATATCCAAACTTTGGCGACGATCGTTCTAAAACTGTGGATTTTTACAGAGAACACGCAGACAGAAAATCAATTATATACACTCATGTCCATAGATTAAGGATAATGCCAGCTCCAGCAAATAAAGGTTCAGAAACAAAACAAACGTTACTTATTCATGAAGCCCATTTATTAAACAAAAGATAAAGAACAAAAACGATGGTGTATGTATGATACCATTCATAAAAACTACGATTTTTGCTCCCTGGAGCAATTGCAAAAAATATCTCCTTTACAAAAACTTACTATTACATGGTTGGTATGATGGTTAATACATTGTATGTCTCCCATGCAATGAAATACAGTCCGTACAACGCCTAGGCATGCTGAGTATCAAATTATCGATCTGATCTTGGGGAAGATCACTCCACTCAGCATGCAATGCTCTCCGAAGTTCCGGTACACATGTAGGAGGTGGTTGACGGGCTGCACCTCGTCGGCCAAGCATGTCCCACACATGCTCTATCGGATTCAAGTCAGGTGAGAATGCTGGCCATTCCATACGGGTTATATCCTGAGATTCAAGGCATTCGTTTACGATGTTTGCTTGGTGAGGATGGGCGTTGCCATCCATAAACACAAATTCTGCGCCCATGGCACCCCTAAACAAACGTACATGTTGTTCCAGAATGATGTCCCGAGAAATTTGGGCTTTCATGGTTCCGGTTTGAACAGGCAGATCTGTTCTGGAACCCAGTATAATTCCACCCCAAACGAGCAATGCTGCAGCACCACCGTAACGGTGTCGTTCAATGATGTTGTTTTGGTGGTAACGGGTACGTGGCGTTCTCCATATGAAAGTCCGACGTGAATCAGACTGCAAGCTAAACCTGGACTCGTCAGAAAACATCGCACAAGCCCACTGTGACGATGTCCACATTGCATGCTCTCTACTCCAGACTAATCGCTGCCGACAGTGAGTTGCCGTGAGCGGAACACATCTGACAGGCCTCCGAGCATATAGATCAATATCTCCCAAACGTCTGTACACGGTTTGCCTTGAAACTGTACGTACCCGTGGCTGCAGATAGCTGACGAGACAGGTCAGATGCTGTGCTCCATCTGCTTCTTTTGGCAGTTACTGCCAAATACCGGTCTACATTCGGCGTCGTCAAAAAAACGTCGCTCCTAATTTTGATGTGCCTATGATCGATGCTACCACTCGTCCACGGAGTTATTGGTGAAAAAGGCGAATATTGTGAACCATATCTACTGTTTTTCAATTATTTTCACACTAATTTTCCACAAACCTTTTTTCTTAAATAAATTAAAACAAATTTTCTCAAGATGGTCGATCACGTGACCCACGTTGATGACGATACTAGATGGCAGAACTACCGATATTTAACTTCCGTGAAAATTATTCACTATGTCGTTATATAAAAAATTTTATCAAATGTCGTCCCGATTTTCTCTTTGGACATGAAGTTGTATTAGAAATGAATTTAAAAGAGAAAAAATTAAGTCACCAAATTACGGAAATATCAATTTTGGCACCAAACTAACCAAGATTTTTCTCTAGCTGTTTTCAATCCTCAAGTTTGAAAAGATATAGTTCGTTTGTGGTTGATGATGATGCTAATTAACCACTATTGTTCAAATTATGCTGCTTCGAGAAAAGCCTTTTTATAAAAAAAAATATCCAAGTTAGTCAAACATGATCCAAAAAAAACGCTCACTTTCCAAGCGTTATTATTTTTACCCATTGTCTTTGGATCGTTAAGAGATTAGACACCAAAAATATGCACAAAAAACACACACAAGTTTTCATTGTCAACATTTTCATATTTCCTTCCATAACGAAACGAGATTTGTAACAACAAATACAAATACAACGCCACAACAGGCAAAATGCCCAACGAGGTGGCTGATAAAGAGATGCCCATAAAAATATGGTTGTCATATGTTTCAAAAATACAGCAACCCAATTAAAAATGCAATTAACACAAATTACAAACAATATATACACATGATAAAATATTATACAATGCCCATAAAGAATACTTATGGCTGTCTTATTCTAAGAATGGATAGCTTCTCGATTTACCCCAACATGTTTATCGTATTTCTTTTTAAACGTGTCAATTGTGTTACAATTTACTACCTCCGGGGGTAAGCTATTCCATTTATTAACAACCCTATTGGAGAAAAATTCCCTGCGACACCATAACCTTGCATTGTCCCTCACCAATCGATACTGGTGTCCCCTTGTAAAAGCAGTCGATTGGCGGTGTACTAAAAGTTCATGGTCCATCCTATCCATCCCATTGAAAATTTTGAACACTTCGATCATATCTCCTCGACACCTGCGTTCATCCAATGTAAACATATTCAAAAAATGAAGTCTTTCTTCATAACTCAAGCCCTGTGTGCCAATAAGGACACGCGTAGCTCTTCTCTGCACCCCTTCAACCAAGTCTATGTCCCTCTGTAGGTATGGTCTCCAAAACCTTACAGCATACTCCAGTCCAGGACGAACTAAGCCTCGAAAAAGCGGAAGAATGACTTTAGGAGAACGCGAAGAGACCTTTTTGAAAATGAGACCAAGCATTCTATTCGATTTTTTGACAACTGCTGAACAATGTTCAGAAAACTTAAGTCGCTCGTCAATGAGAATTCCCAAATCGGTGACTCTAGTTGCATCCGGGATAGTGACACCATTCAACTCGTAAGAGAACCGTGGGTTGTTCGAACCAAAATGAGCGACCATGCACTTATCTACGCTAAACGTCATGCTCCATTCATTTGCCCATGCTGCAATCTTGTTTAAGTTGGTCTGGAGCAACTCCCTATCGCTTTCATTTCCGATTACCCCCATTAGCTTCACATCATCTGCGAATTTGCTAGTAATTCCATCGATACCCTGATCGAGTTTGTCGATAAAAAGTGAAAAAAGTATGGGGCCAAGGACACTTCCCTGAGGAACTCCACTTGTGACGTCTGTCCAACCAGAGAATTCCCCGTTCACCATAACTCGTTGCGACCTATCTCTTAACCACGATTCTATCCAATTCAGCAAGTTGCCCCCTATTCCAATCTCGTGTAAACGCTTCAAGAGTTTGCCATGTTGGACCCGATAAAAACACCCTTTAAAAGCTTATTCTTTAGACATCACTTCTTATACCACATAAATAAGAAAGATATTGTGTCTTCCCGGACTTTATTATTTTATTTCTATATTCCATTCAGCTACTTAAAAATTATTTATTTCACTTGTTTTATTTTCATTCATATTATTTTTTAAATTTAAGCCTATTTTTAGTTTTTCATTATGTCACTTTATTCATAGCTTTTATTTTATTTTATCACTTTTATTTTATTTTATTTTTTTATTCACTTCAAACACTTAAATTTTTTTTTATTTCACTTTACTTTATTTTATCCAACTTATTCTACATGTTTTACTGTTCCCTTTACCCCCTGATCAAGGGGCTGAATGATAGATGTTGATTAGGAGGCATATAAAGGACCCCACCATCAGCTTCGAACACATTGATATCTTGTTATCCAGGAACATTATCCAATATCAAAAGAACTTTGAATGACATGTCTTCGCTCTCAAGGTACCTCCTGACTTCCGGAACGAAACACCATTTAAACCAATTCAGGAAAAGTGCTTTCATAGTCCAAGCCCTTTTATTGTTCATCCAAAATACTGGGAGCTTTGACATCCTTTCTCCTCAATGTTTGCGGATTCGAAGATTTGAAAATTACGTTGGGCTTTATTATGTACCCATACGCATTTGCACAAAACAGCATAGTGATTCTATCTTAAAACCAGACGCTCGCTTTTCTTCTTGATTGATAAATGTTCTTGAGGCATTTTCTTCCAAAATAGTGCAGTTTCGTCAACGTTAAACCCCTGCTGAGGTGCATAACTCTACTCTTCAATACTTTTCTGCAAAGTCTTTGGAAATTTTATAGCTGCCTCCTGGTCGGCAGAGGCTTGTTCGCCAGTGATTTTTACATTGCGTAATCCGAATCATTTCTTAAACCTATGAAATCAACCTTTACTTGCATAAAATTCTGATGAAATAGACGTTTCACCAGCCCTTCCTTTTATAGAAGCGTAAAATGTTTTATCACCTTTTCCGTTATAATATTACAATCAATTGGAATACCTTTTTGGTAGCACTCTTGTACTCACAATAAAAAAAAAACCCAGCATTTTATATACGAGAAACACATAGATTTAAGCGATGCAAAGTTTTCGCTGCCACAGGTGCAGCTATACTCTGTTCGTTCTAACTTGGGTCCTGATGTAAATAAAAGCACGTGTGCGATGCCCAAAATGATTGGTTGAAGAACATTTCACCTTTTCTTACTGCGCAACACCGCCAAGAATATAGTCCTTTGTCGTTTGCCCCTCATACTATAAAATACCTCATAATTTTTTTTTTTTTTTTTAAATATTTATTTCATATTATTTCAAAGTTATCTGGAAGACGGGGAAAAATATTTTTTAAAGATCGGTCAAAGCGTTTTTGCTGCTATGTCTTCAGGGTGGGTGTTGACAAGATACGCCTTTCTCACTCAAACATTACCGTCCCCTTCTTAAACGAAAGTTTCATTTTATTATTATTATTCCTATTCGCAAACAGGGGGTGTACCACCTTCTGATTCTTAATAACCAATCATCCATACGTAAGAATCGGTTCGTAAGAATCACGTTAAGAATCGAGCTCCGAATGCAACCACGATGTGATTGTTAAAAGTTATTCTTAAGGTCACGTGACGATGGACAGGCCGATAAATTTCCCTTTTGGGGAATTTCGCCATTAACCCAGCTAAAAGTTAACAACAGCTTGTTGTTGACAAGATAAGGAGGAAAAGAAATTTTAGAGCGACGCTAGCCTGAAAAAATGGCGGAGATTATTTCAGCAAATGTGAATACGGTTTTGAAGAAATGATAAATACATAATATTTTTTTAACATGTTACAGTAAAAAACAAACATATCCATACTTAATCATCCGATATGATTCGAATCAAAGATTCATCCCACATTCACTGGGATGGATCCCTGCCACCCTCCATGAAGAGGGGCTATGCTATATATGTTATGGTGAAAGTGATAAAGAGCTGCGGTTATTATATAAATAATCACCGGCCATTTCGGTAAGTTTGATAAATTTTGCTCATATACCGTGAATCTATCACATTTGTAGGTCATTATGCATAATTGTCAAACCATGGTTAATGCGATAAATGAATCATCGTTGTGTTTACATTATGTATGTAAGTGAAGCTAACATTACAAGGCTAACAATAATTTTTATAATATGCTTCATGTTTCTTTAAATTAATTGTCATGGCGAAATGAACGTGGTACTGTACATGTATTGCATAGCTGCTTCTTGGCCAAATAAAAATAATATATAGTGATCAGATAATACACCAATATTAAAAATGGTCATCGCTTCTGTAATGTTGGCTTTTTCACGTACACCGAAGTATGTGAAAAAAAACAAACGCAGCAGCAGGTTAATAATGATTTTTAATTTACATACAATTATATTTCGGCCGATTGAAGCTTTATCTCACATATTTTGTGGGCGAAATTCAATTTTCTCTCAAGTTTTAAACTAATAAAAATTTTCAAATCATATATGATTTGAATTTAATAATTCCATAATATGAGTTATATTAAGTTCCCATAATATGAAAAAAATTGTGTTTACGACTCATCGATCATGATATTTATGGATTGAAAATTTGAGAATTATGCATAATCACTGGTAAATGCGATAAATGTAGCAAAATTTATCAAACTTTATTGAAATAATCCGATATTTTATCACTATTATCAACATATTTGTGCTGTATATAGACTCTAACACTGTTTTCAACTCTCCCACACAACCTTCAGATAACTTTTCGATAACTTAAAAAGTCTGAGAATTCCTTATTTTGAAATAAAAATGCATTGTTAATTTTTTTTTCCATTTTTTAAAATATGAATCATAGAAAACTTCTATTAAAGAAAGAATTTAAGTTATCTCGCATAGAAGAAAAAAAATGTTTACTAAGAATCAAGCTAAGAAGTGGGTAGCCTTGGTTCTTAACTCGATTCTTAACTATGGAACAAAAACGATTCTTAGTTAAGAATGTGGTAGCAAAGTTCTCTCTCGATTCTTAACTAAAGATCAAATCCATAGTTAAGAAGCGGATTCTTATTAAGAATCAGAAGGTGGTACATCCCCTGATTTCATATACACTTGTATACGCTTCTTCAAGAGGTCTTGCAAGAAAAATAGTTTTCTTTATCGTTTAATGACATAAATGAAATATGCGTGTCTATCTTGTTTGGCAGAGCCATTTGAAAATGCATTTCTTTGCAGCTGCTCTGGACTCCTATGAACAAAGTTTCTGTCAACAAGATTTTTTTTCTCACCCACGCGCTTTGACGTACACTGAACGGGGGGGGGGGGGGGTTCGTGGTGAATGTACGCATTTCAAAAGAATTCTCACTTCTGTTGAGCAGCTTGTTGGGAGGAAGTGATATTGGTTTCGTCGAAGGCAGCGAGCCGAAGTCAGGATTATCACGTAGACGTGAAGGTAACATTTTGAAACTCTGGTTCGAAAGAGTAATGCTCATTTTTGATTTAGTTAGCCTCATTATGACAGACACTATAGATCCGGTGATAAATCCTGGCCTGGGGGACCCATTAAAGATTCCAGTCCAGGGGCTCCTGCTACTGGATGTTGGGGTCATGGCTCGCAACCCTACACACGGAGGAAAAACCTAAATTGTCGACAAAAAACAGGATATCAACAACAGGTTGAAGTAAATGCGGATGACTCTTTCATCAAATTGGAACTTCTACAGCCCGTGGATTATTATGAAATATTTAATTATACAGACCCGCAAGAAAAATAAAAAAGCGGCAACACAACGGTAAGTTGCTCATAATGTTTCACGTTATAATTGGTAGCATATCCGGCCCAGGAAAATCATACGGCGTAAATTAGCTCGGAAATAAAATTGCAAAATTCTGAAGAAAAAAAAGTAATAAGAAAAAATGATTTTTTTTCTCACTATCTGCCGTAAAATAATAAACAACTCGCACAAACTTTTGTAACGACCATGGCCCCACATCCTCCCGCAAGACTCCCCACCCCCAGGCTGTGTCCGGGCTGGAGCCCACTCTTGAGGAGTGTGCTATGATAACGACAGAATACGTTATCGAATTTTTTTTTGGGAGACATATATATACCTCTTTCTATTATAATTAGTGTTATCAGCAGTTTTTATTTTAAGAAAATTTGGAGAACAGTGACAAAAAATTTCCAGGAAAATTCTTCATAAATTAGAATCATGATTTACAATCTCGCGTTTGAGGAAAAAATGCACGTATTCGGAACACGTAATGAAGAGGCGGGTAAAATTACAACCAATAGAGATAAAGGATGCGGAGTGATATCAAAAATTGGTACAGCGGTTTATTTACATCCGGACCCTAGTTAGAGACGTTCCGAAAGTGATTGTTGAGGCCTAAAAAACCATTGTTGCCCGACAGCTTTTTTGCCCATTTGGGCCATTTGCCCTGCTCTGACGGAATTTTAAAGTAGCCTATCGTTCAAGTCGGGTCCCATTTGGTAAATATGCAAAATTTGGCGACGATCGATCTAAAATTGTAGATTTGTATAGAGAAGATACACACACACACACACAGAAAATCAATTTTATATTTATAGTAGATAGATACATGTCGCTGAATGTAAATCAAATAAAAACGAGACAGATTAATCATGAAACAACGAGAGGTAATTAAAAGATTGATTACGTTAGGTGTGTTACGAAAGGTCCGTGGAATTCGAGAGGTGTGTCACCATAACTTTAACAAGATAGTCACGTTAATCAGATAAATTAATTTGTGTATCTGTTTCAAATTAAAAAACGTTCAGTGTCGCCCTCTTTTGTGGATTTAAAGAATCATATCTGAAATAACGCGGGGTGTCTGTTTCAGATACCCGGGGGCTGATCACGTGACTGCCCCTCCCCACCGTTTGGAAAAAATAATTTTTATGGGGAGCGAACTATGTCTGATGAAAACAAAATAATCAGATCCGTCACATCAAAAATAGAACGCTGTATTTTTTATATACTATAGTAGCAAGCCTGTTTGGTTCAGACATGAAACCGACATCTTGAGAAATCGGGAACAAAATAATTAGATCCTATCCTCACATCAAAAATAGAGCTACGCATTTTTTTATATACGACTAGCTTACACCTCGCGCGTTGCTGCTATCTCAAAAGAAAGTAAATTCAAGGAAATGAAGGAAAGGAAAAAACAAAATTAAAAAAACAAAAAAAATGCCAGAAACCTTCGCGGGAATGCACTCAACAACTTCCCAAAGTTTCAAAGCGATCAGATGAATGGTGTAGTAATGCATAAAGGACGCACTCGACCTGAGGTTCGGAGAAAATTACCTCTAGGATTTCCACAGGCTGCAACTGAAGACCCGGCAGCAGAAAGCGGGAGAGACATTGCAAGAACTGGCCATGGACATTGAGAGACTCTCGCAGCTGGCATATCCCGATTGCCCGCCGGACATCAGGGACGGATTGACGCTACAAGCCTTCGTCGATTCTGTCAAGGACCCCGACATCCAGCAGGCGCTGCGTCTGGGCGAGTACAAGGACGTGAAAAGTGCCCTCGTCTACGCCATGAAGTTCGAAGCAGCCCATCAAGCTTCGAGACGAGAGCGACGAGTGGTCCGTGGCGCTGTGGCGGAGGACGCTACGGCAACATCATCAGAGAGTTGAGGGAACTTCTGAAGAGTGCAAGGAACGACCGCGAAAATCGGAGAGATAAGCCCTTGGTCTGCTGGAGGTGCCATGAGGAGGGCCACTTATGAAGATCATGTCCGATGACAGTTCCCAAGAGAGGGGACACCTCCCGGAGCTCCGAGCCGTTAAACTGAAACGCGGCCATCTCGCGGGGCGGAGGTTGCTGCAAGGAGGAGATGCCCCATCTAGTATCTACCATATCTCGCAGCTGAGTGGCGGAGACCATGGAATGTACGTGGAAGGTGACATTGACGGATTTCCTTGCCGGATGGCCATCGACACCGGAGCCAATGTGAGTATCGTCCGAACCGATGTGGCTCAAAAATTCCGATAACGACTTCTATACGTGGCACTTTCACTGACGTTACAGACCGTTACCGGGGACAAGATGACCGTGCATGGGAAGATAGAAGCATCGGTGAAACTCGCTGCGGTCCCCTATCGTCACACCGTCTTCTTGGCTGACATTCAAGACTCATACATTATAGTATTGGACTTTCTCAGGAAATATGGGATCTCCCTTGCCTTGAAGAATAACCAGCTGCACACGCCAAAAGAGCATGTCGCCATCTTTGGGTACGACAGCGAAGAGATCCGTCCCCGGGAAATATTGGCTGTTCGGGACTTCACGATTCCACCAAGAGGGGAAAGCATCATCTATGGCACAGCCGGGATAGCCAGGGACTTTCAGCTCGGACTAGTGGACTTCCCTAGTGAAAGCAAGAATGGCCTGCTGATTGCTGCTGCTCTTGTGGATTCATCGAAGGACGTCGCCCTGTCAGACTAGTCAATATTAGCGACAAGCCGAAGGAGATTCGGAAGGGCGAAGAGATCGCTAAGTGTGTCCCCGTCACGTGTGTGGTTCGGGACTCGTCGGGAAATCAACCAGAGGACTCCGGAAGTTTGTTCAAGAACCTGATAGAAGACGCCCAACTGGATCCGGACCAGAGAAGACGTGCAAAGTCGACTATCGAAAAATTCCGAGATGTCTTCTCCACGTCATCAGCTGATGTTGGCCGAACCAGCTTAACGCAGCATCACATCGACACTGGGGACCATTCACCAATCAAACAACATCCTAGAAGGCTTCCATTTGCCAAGCAAGAAGAAGTTGGTAAATTGCTACAAGAAATGCAAGTCAACAACATAATCGAGCCTTCAACGAGTCTATGAGCGTCGCCGATCGTACTAGTGAGAAAGAATGACGGTTCCACGCGATTCTGCGTCGACTATAGGAGATTGAACGACGTCACCAAGAAAGACAGTTATTCACTGCCAAGGATCGACGACACTCTTGACACACTTTCCGGACATCAGTGGTTCTCTACCCTGGACCTGAAGAGTGCATATTGGCAAGTGAAAATACACCCGGAGGATCAAGAAAAGACGGCTTTCACGACCGGACAAGGACTGTGGCAGTTCAAGGTGATGCCGTTTGGCCTGTGCAACGCCCCAGCCACTTTTGAACGACTGATGGAGACCGTTTTACATGGACTGTCGTACGAATCGTGTACTTAGACGACATAATCATTGTGGGGAGGACATTCTCAGAACATCTAGAGAATTTGAGCTGAGAGATGCCAACTTGAAACTGAGCTCGACAAAGTGCCGTGTCTGTTTATACACGAAGTCACCTACCTGGGTCACATCATCTCCCGATAAGGAATAATGACAGATCCTGAGAAGAATAAAACCGTAGAAGACTGGAAGCGACCAGAGAATGTGCACGAGCTTCGGAGCTTCCTGGGACTTTGCACGTATTACCGAAAATTCGTCCAAGGCTTCTCTAAGATAGCGAGACCCCTCCACCGTCTCACTGAAGCGAAGCAAAAATTCTTGTGGACTGACGAATGCGAAAGGGCTTTCACATCTCTAAAACAAGCCCTAACATCGGCTCCAATATTGGCGTTGCACGAGCGGAGAGAGAATTTATCCTCGACACGGACGCAAGTAACAACGGGATCGGAGCTGTTCTATCGCAAGAAGTGGACGGCAAAGAACACGTCACTGCCTACTTCAGCAAGAGCTTGTCCAAGCCCGAAAGAAATTATTGCGTCACAAGGAAAGAGCTGCTCGCAATCGTCAAGGCCGTCGAGCATTTCCATCTCTATCTCTACGGTCGAAAATTTCTCCTTCGCACGGATCACGCCTCCTTGAGCTGGCTGAAGAACCCCGAGGGTCAAGTCGCTCGATGGATACAACGGTTGCAGGAATACGATATAGAGATCCAGCATCATAAAGCAGCCTCACACGGAAATGCCGACGCTCTATCGAGAAGACCGTGTCCACAAAACTGTCACCATTGTCTCAAGGCAGAGGAGAAGTAAGCGCCGGTGAAACCTCTAGTGAGACAGATAACATCACAAGTATCAAGTGACGATCCGTGGAGCGATGAGAACACCCGAAAGGCCCAACTAGAAGATCCCGACATACGACCAATGATGGACCTGAAAGAATCCACCGGGAGTAAACCAACGTGGCAAAACGTCGCCTCTTCCAACCCGACGCGCCAAAAGATATGTTACGCGTTGGGGGCGCGGCGTCGTTCGGTAGGCTCGCTCACAAGTATAATATAGCGATTGTTAATTATTTACATGTTTTCCCGCTGTATGCCTCTAGGGGCGGGACAGCAATATATATGATTGATTATTTACATGTTTTATTTACAATTTATACAACCATTATAACTTTAATAGCAGGAGCGTGTGGCAGACGTACGGAGAAGCCGAATGCAAAACAAACAATAATGAAAGTCGGCTTTGACTACATAAAAATACACATGTTGCCACACTGACATAAATAATAATAATAATAAAAAAGAATGATAATAAACAGTTGAAAAAGGGTCGCTACATGACCCCCTCCCAGTCGAGAGGATCATAGGCTCTCGACGAATTATAAAACGCACTTTCTTTCCGGAACGCAGTTCCATTTCTTTTTGGCCTGAGGGTACAGTCTTCCGTGGAATCGAAATTATGTCCTTTGGCTTCATTGAGAAGGCAGGTTTCAGTCTGTCAACACTTATGGTAGTGACACGGTCCGGGAACTGCAATGTGAAATGTCTATCACCTCTGCTGATGACCGCGTAAGGGCCATCATAAGGCGGCCGCAAAGTAGGCTTAACTGCGTCACATCGCACAAAAACATGAGAACAGTCATCTAGAGCATGGATGCCAGAAGATTTTTTGCGAGCCATGTGTGGTTGTAGGAACTGGACGAATTTGCGACATAGTGTTGCGAAGTGTTTCCACAAATTCATCGGGCGGAATATCGTTGGAGAGCTGGAAAAACTCCCCAGGTAAGCGAAGTGGCGTCCCATAGACGAGTTCTGCTGATGAAGCTTCGATGTCCTCCTTTACACACGAGCGGATACCTAGAAGAACGTTAGGAAGCATGTTGGTCCAGTGGTCAGTTTCGAGGCAGCGTAACGCTGTCTTCAGGTCACGATAAAAACGTTCAACACAACCATTTGCGGCCGGATGATATGGTGTGGTACGAATTCTTTTAATACCAAGAATTGTAGCAGGGGCTCGAAACATGGAACTTTCAAACTGTCGACCTTGATCACTGGTGATAGTTTCAGGGGTACCAAAACGGCTGATCCAACCTGAAAAGAAACATCTTGCAACAGTTTCTGCTGTCATGTCCTCCATGGGAATAACTTCCGGCCATCGAGTGAAACGATCCACTATTGTTAGGCAGTACCGGAATCCACGGGAGGGTGGGAGTGGTCCCACAATGTCTATGTGCACATGTCTAAAACGTTTATCACACAACGGGAATTTTCCAAGTGGCGCTTTGGTGTGTTTGAGGATTTTAGATTTTTGGCATGCAAGACAAGTCTTGCACCATTCTGCACAGTCTTTTTTCATATCTTTCCAAACAAAACGGCTGCAGAGCAAGTTTTCAGTAGCTCGTTTACCACGATGATTCAAGTTGTTGACAGTGCTGAATGCTTCAAGTCTGAATGGTTCAGGAATGTAAGGTCTAACCTTTCCAGTTGAAACGTCGCATAAAATTTCAATTTCGCTGTTGATCAGCATGGGTTTGAACTCTAAGCTAGTAGAAGTGCGAAGTTGTTCCAACTCTTCATCTTCCCTTTGAGCTTTGGCAATTTCCTTATAATTGAGAGGAGAAGGAGATTCGATCGAACTGATACGGGAAAAAGCGTCAGCAACAACATTTTCAACACCAGATATATGACGAATA
Organism: Pholcus phalangioides; assembly: GCF_987345545.1. Classification (NCBI taxonomy): domain Eukaryota; kingdom Metazoa; phylum Arthropoda; class Arachnida; order Araneae; family Pholcidae; genus Pholcus; species Pholcus phalangioides. The sequence goes on along the minus strand of NW_028301615.1, from coordinate 9,131,888 downwards.
TCGGTGGAGTATTGCGATATAAAGTCCAGATACCTTATCTGCCTGGCTGAGTTGTTCTTACTGATGTGATTGAAGGCATAGGACAATGGTTTATGGTCACTAAAAATTATAAAGTGCCGTCCTTCTAATAGGTATAAAAAATGCTTTATAGCAGCGTATATGGCTAATAGTTCTCCCTTCGAACGCACTGTAGTTCTGCTCAGATTTTGACAATTTACGAGAGAAAAATGCGATGGGTTGCCAGTCATTTCCAACTTGTTGTTGAAGGGCACCTCCAATCGCATAGTCGGATCCATCGACCCTCAGTGCCAACGCAGAACTTTGCTGTGGATATGACAAAAGGGTTATATTAGCCAAATCAGTCTTGCAATTTTCAAAGGCGATTTTGGATTCTTCAGTCCATTGGATGAGACGTTTATCGTGCCTTTTGCTATCTTTAAGATACGCGTTGAGCAAAATTTGCTTTTTTGCGGCGTTTAGGATGAAGCGTCTGTAAAAATTAAGCATCCCGAGAAATCGGCGCAGCTCTTGGATGGTCTGCGGTTGTGGATAGTTCAGGATAGCTTCAACTTTATTTTCCAATGGTTTGATACCGTGCTCACTTACAGTATGTCCTAAAAATGCTACTTCAGATTTTCCGAAAATGCACTTATCAATATTCAAGACAATTCCGAATTCGGAGAATTTCTCGAAAATGTATCTTAAGTGAACGAGATGTTCCTCTGGAGACGTCGAAGCGATGAGTACATCATCCAAGTAAGGAAAACAAAAGTCAAATTCCTGAAGTACAGAGTTCATGAATCTTTGTAGTGTTTGACCGGCATTGCACAAACCGAAAGGCATGTAAAGAAACTCGTACAGTCCGAATGGAGTGATGACTGCCGTCTTCTCAATATGGGCTGGCTGTACAGGAATCTGGTAGTAGGCTTTAACCAAGTCAAGGGTACTAAATATCGTTTTTCCAGCGAGAAAATTAGCAAAGTCATGCACGTGTGGAATTGGGTAGCGGTCGGGTTTCGTTCTGGCATTTAACATGCGATAATCCCCGCAACAACGCCATCCTCCATCTGCTTTCGCAACCATATGCAAAGGGCTGGCCCAATTGCTTTTTGAGGGGCGACACCAACCTTGACTTTCCATGTAAGCGAATTCGAGTTTAGCGATAGTAAGCTTGTCCTGTGCCAAACATCTGGCCTTGGCAAACACAGGTGGGCCTGTTGTCTCGATAAAATGCGTAACGTTATGTTTAACAGACTTGGTCGAGAAATTTATCTTAGTCAGTTCGGGAAATTTGGATAACAGCTTATGATAATCAGTAGTATCATGCATAGCAAATGTCACACCAGTGGAGGGTACTTCTGCCCTGGATCCGGATATGGACAATTTTGAATCTTGTGAAACTAATCGACATTTGTCAACCAAAAAGCTGTATCGACGCCTAGAAAATCAGCGCCTAGGATTGGCTTAGTGATTGAGGCCACAACAAATTTCCAAACGAAATTCTTATGCAGACCTAAGTCCAAGTTCAGTATCTTAGTACCAAATGTAGGAATCTGAGTGTCATGAGCAACAGTTAACTGAAAGGAATTGGTTTTGTTTGACAATTCAGATTTTTCAGCGGGTAACACAGATACCGATGCTCCAGTATCAACAAGGACGTACAATCCGTTTTTACGATCATACACAAATAGGCGACTTGCAATATTAGCATTTTCGCTGTGCGCCCCCAACGAATGCTCTACTCGTTTTTTGAGTGCTTGTAAGAGCAGGGCGCTGTGCCTTTGTGCGCTTTTTCTCTGAATTTCCTGTGGTACCAGCAAATTTGAGATGTCTGTCCCGCTGAGAGAGATTGGCGAGACCTAGATCGCGAACGATAACGAAAACGCTGACCATGAGGTTTAGTTTCTAATCTAGACAGGCGAGTGCAGATCTCATCTAATCTGGTATCGATTGGACACGGCTGGACTGAACTGGCTTCAGTGGGCTTGGTAACGCCCAATATGCCGTCTGCTATCTCCGCAAGCTTCGGCAAGTCGTCAGTGCTTACGGCTAATATCTGCTGAACAGCTACTGGCAATTGTTGTAACCAAAGGTTTTCAAAACTTTATCATCAAAATGCTTGCCAGCTAAATCGCGCATCTCCAATAGCAAACGTGACGGGCGCTTGTCACCCAAAACTAGGCCTTGCAAAAGAGCCTTTAACTTAGAAGATTCGGAATCGGCATACTGGGATATCAACCGCAATTTCAGGGCATCATAGCTATTTTGAGCCGGTGGATTCATTAAGATATCCGAAATGACAGAGAGTTCCTGCTGATCTAAACTAGTAATTACATAGTTGAATTTCGTCGAGTCAGCGCTAATTTTGGAGAGCAAAAATTGCGATTCGATCTGTTTGAACCACAATTCCGGGCGATTTCGCCAGAACGGAGGCATTTTTACCGCGACTGGGTTGATTTCCATCGATTCGGGTTGAGTCGTTGACATCGTGGCGTTTGCGACACACAAATCAAGAAAAGTTCAAAAAGAGTCTACCGTATGCTTGACAACATCTTCAGAAGGTGAGATGACAGCATCTGTTTTCATCGGAAACCGTAAAACGCCGGTAGCCGAAAACGCACGCAAGTTCACGGTCGTAGCACAAACAACGTGGTCGGGAAAGGGAAACAGCAACTTGCATCTCACATGTTCAAAAAAAACATTTCACCACTGTTACGCGTTGGGGGCGCAACGTTGTCCGGTAGGCTCGCTCACAAGTAGAATATAGCGATTGTTAATTATTTACATGTTTTATTTACAATTTATACAACCATTATAACTTTAATAGCAGGAGCGTGTGGCAGACGTACGGAGAAGCCGAATGCAAAACAAACAATAATGAAAGTCGGCTTTGACTACATAAAAATACACATGTTGCCACACTGACATAAATAATAATAATAATAAAAAAGAATGATAGTAAACAGTTGAAAAAGGGTCGCTACAGATACTGGGCGCTATGGGACTCTCTGGAGATGAGAGATGGCGTGCTGTACCGCAAGTGGGAGTCGGAGGACGGAAAAACGTTCAGATGACAACTCATCCTACCAAGAGCCCGTATGAAACAAGTTTTGAAAAGAGTTGCACGGAAGCCCAACCGGTGGACATTTCGGCATCACCAAGACGCTCCAGAAGGTCCGTGAACGGTTCTATTGGGACAAGTCCAGGACAGATGTAGAAAAATGGTGCAAGAACTGCGGCGATTGCGCCGCTCGCAAAGGACCTCCGAAGCGCACCCGAGCCCGCCTCCAACGGTACAACGTTGGTGCGCCATTCGAGAGAATCGCCCTGGACATCCTCGGACCGTTACCCAGAACCCACAACGGCCACAAGTACATACTGGTGACCATGGACTATTTTACCAAGTGACCGGAAGCATATCCCGTTCCTGATCAAGAAGCAGTAACGCTGGCTGAAGGTCTGGTGCGAAATTGGGTGTCTCGATTCGGAGTCCCCATGCTGATCCATTCCGACCAGGGAAGGAACTTCACTTCAGCGGTTTTCGGCGGCATGTGCAAGCTCCTAGGAATGGAGAAGACGCAGACAACTCCGCTCCACCCGGAATCCGATGGGATGGTCGAGAGATTCAACAGAACCATCCTGAATCATCTCTCGCTCTTCGTGTCGAAGAACCAACAGGATTGGGACGTAAAGTTACCGCTTTTCCTGCTGGCCTACCGAACTGCCGTTCACGAGAGCACCGGATTTTTACCAGCACAGATGCTGATGGGACGAGATCTTCGGCTGCCTGCTGTTTGGGCGACCGCCTGATGCTTCACTTCCACCAGAAGAGAAGGAACTCCAGGAGCGCCTCGAGGACATGCATCGAATCGCCAGAGACAGGGTCAACATCGGCTCCGAAAAGATGAAGAACCGCTACGATGCGAGGGCCACGTCTCATGACTTCAAGGAAGGGGACCTCGTTTGGCTCTGGAATCCGAAGCGCCGGAAAGGACTGTGCCCTAAACTTCAGACGTCATGAGAAGGACCCTACAGAGTCGTGAAGAGACTGAACGACGTCGTAGCTCGGATCCAGAAGACGCCGTCCTCGAAGTGCAAGGTGGTCCAATTCAACAGACTGGCCCCTTACCGCAGGGACAACCCGCCGATTTAAGGACTGAATTGTCGGGACGAACAATTCTAAGAGAGGGGAAATGTTACAAACTATCGACGATAGATGGCGCGATTCGTTCGATGGCTCCCAAAATGTCGAAATCAGTCGGTACCGGTTTCGGTCTAAGCGCAGCGACATGCGATTGGCGGAGAACTGGCGGGGCGTGTAGAGAAAAATCTAGAAATTCCCGCCCCTCCATACGGTAGCGCCGCCGACTAGGAAACTGTGTAATAGAATTTTGTGGAATGTTCTTTTTCTCGAAGTTTCTATCCGGGTTATAAATACCGTGGCGCTCACAAGATGGCAGACTGAGAGAGGCTAGACAGGCTAAAAGAGACTCGAATAGACTCGAATTGCTGAAGTCAGTTGCGTTTATACTTCGCGAGAAAGTTGTTAGCTGTCTGATTAGCTTGTAAATACGTGTAAATTGCTGTTTTGTAAATAAATCTGTGTTTGTCCGCAAACCGCTTCTTGTTTTGCAACCTCGAAGTCTTGTGGAAAATTATCCGGAACAATGTATATTTTTTTTCTTTTAAATCTCAATTGGATAAATTTCATAACATAGTGGATGAAACTAACACGTAATTACACGTAACAACAAGGTTATAATATCACACTACATCGAGAGAAAAAACACCAATCGTGAAAGAAAAAGGCCGAACTTGGCTTCTATAATATGATTGAATATTTCAGTTCATTTTCAAGAAGTGACAACTCGCTGCTGGTGGAGAAATGCACTTTCGTTCGGAGTTTGGCACGTAACTGACCGTTAGAAAAATGACACGTCACAAAATTTTAAAGCTTTATAACTCACTTAATATTCGACGGATCCAAAAACGGAAAACACTTTTTCGTATTAGTTTTTCACAAGGAATCACGTGTATAATTATTGGGTGGTCGATAGTTACCACCCTACATACAGAATACTTCTTGAGATATGAACGTTTGAATTATTTCGTTTTCGAAAAGTTTCGCAACTTTTTCCGGATGCACCCAGTATCGTCAAATGCATTAAAAGACGTAATCGCCTAAAAAAAACACGTTGGATGAAATTTTATATTAAAGTGAACTATTATCTTTGAGGAAAAATATAAATTATGTAATGTGAATATTTCTACGCACACACTTCATTTATTTGAAAGGTTCACCCTTCCTTCCCCCCCCCCCTCTCCTCCGCTTTTCTAGTTTTGCAAATTCTTTGATGACATCGTCAAAATCAATGGCAATGCCACATAACACATCTGCTTGTACTTATAGTTGAGATGAGACATCAAGCTCTTTATTGTTCTCGAAATTTTTTGTTTCAGTGTTAGACATAATTCTGTCTTGAAAAAGTGGCAAAGCTTCTGCAGCTTTTTCATTAAAATTTTTCTTATTCGATATTTCTCGTAATTAAGATGTAAAATTTATTAGAATTTTTATTTGTTGAATTGAGCAAACTAAAGAAACGCAAGTCAATATTATTATCACTGTTTTTGAATTTTTCGAAACGTACTTTTTGTAATTTTCATTTCATGTTTTCGAAAAAGACAGACCTCAGATTTTTACCTTAGTTCTAGCCCAGTGTTTCCCAAAGTGGGTGATGGAATGGGTCCGGGGGGTGGGGCAAAGCTATGGATTTAACATGGGAATCTATGGGTTCACTTAAGTTAGGGGCGATGAGAGGGAAAAATTTCTGAAGAATCGGATGAGATGAAATGAAGAATCACCCGATCACGCTTCGAGACCTTGAGGCCCTTTCACACGCAATGATTTTGTGGTGCCGTTCAGAAACCGTGTCGCCCATTCCTACCTTTCACACTCCCTGATTCCTTGTCAGATTTTAATCGAAGTTGAAGAGATAAATTATGAATTATGTAAGCCGAAAATACGGGAGAAGACTCTTGGCATTCGTAGGAAATTCTAAGGGTTAAAAATTAAATAATAAAAATTCAATAAACAAAAATTATTTCCAAATTTTCGAAATCATTATTATTTTTTAATTTAATCTATAGAGATGACATCTTTATGTTAAATATTGGATCATGTATTTTTACAATAGATGGCAGCAAATTCGTTCTGGACGAGAGAAATATTCGAAACCCCCTCCAGTTTTTAATATATTAATCCTCCCCACCTGATATATATTTTTGAATCTTCAATTTTTTTCAACTCCTGACATCACGTCGACAGAATATTCCATAGCTTTTTCCAACATCGAATAATTTTTAGCTTGTTTGTTAAGGTAATTTTCATTTCTATAGTTCAACAAACATTCATGGTGAAGATATTTTTCAATAAACTTGAAGGTTGTGTCCTCTGGCCACCTCACCATCCAATATTTCCGCGGAATTCTAGCGAAACTTCAGGAGACGACGGAGTATGAACAGGTTCACGCCTGAGATCAAAATAAACCCCTCCGTGAGAGAGCAAAATGACCCCTCCAGCACGGCAAGTCACGCCCACTGGCACATGCGCATAGGTCTACTTAACCGGAAAAAATAGAACCGTTCTTATCTCACTTACCACTAAATCACTTGCGCACTTGCCAACTAAAGCCGTGTAAACGGCCCTTATCGTCTGCATACATTGTATCGTACTTGGCAACTAAAAATTAAGTTACCAACTAAAGCGCTTGCGTCGTGTAAACGGGCCTTTATCGTCACCATTTTCCCATCTTGAGAGTTCTGTTCCCTCAGTAGGTCGTTCACCCGTGACGTATGTTCATTCGTTGTTTTTCACTAGTAAAGCTTTCATCTGTATGCGCCATGTCTCGTAATTGCTTTTTCCTAGTGCTTCGATCTTCCCGAATGTAACCGCCGCCATCTCTTTCGTCCCCACGTTGTTTCTTATCTCAATCACGAATCTTCGCTTTCACCAAGGTCTATGGGTGTGTGCCTGGTGCCCGTAACCAATGAACGTCGGTGAAAGAATCCATAGACACATTATGTATAATATAAACATTTACTACACATAATAAAGTAAAGCGGGATTATAACAAAGTTACAAACGTACGTACGGTACAACCGCCAAATAGCAACTGACAAATAGTCCACATTACCGCATGAGAGCGCTGTGCTCAATACGGAAATTGCATTCCATAACATCAACATATCTCAAGCTCACCACGACACCCCACATAAAGGTTGGCGATGCCCCTAGGAACAGCGAGCACACTTTGAAAAAGCTGATCTATACCCATTACTTTTTATTACTTTATATACTCATTTACTGCTGAAAATCCTAAGGAAGCTTATTGCTATTATGATGTGTAAAGGGTTAAAAGGCATCTATCAATAGTCTCATCGATGTAGTTAAAAAGTACAAAAAAAAGCCGCTGAGAAAATAAAACTTGTTAAATAAAACAAAAAATAATAATAAATGCAATAATGGCATAGCTTTGTTATCTGAAGTCTGTACCACAAAAAAAAAAAAAAAAAAAAAATATCATACTACAGAATCGTTTATTCCTGTGCTATTATCAAAATTAAAATTCAAAGCTCAACATAAGTTTAAATAAACAAATACAGACATAGAAACATGTATTAAAAAAACATCTTAGTGAAATGAGATGCTGTATATTGAGATTAGAAGACGAAGGAGAAATGGTTCGACGTTTGTTTTTCCATTTTTCACGACTTCTAGCAGTGTGAGGGATAATTTGTGGAAAAAAAACCACATAAATGACTTCAAATATATATATATATATATATATATATATATATATATATATATATATATATATAAAGAAAAGATCACAACGTTTTAATTAGCATCATGAAGTTATCGTCTAAAACAGTGTTTCTCAACCGTCGGGCCGCTCTATATTCATTACCCTTTTATTTTTCAAGCATTTCCACGAATAAGTAATTGGTTTATTTCACTATTATGGTACATATTATTTTAATTTCTCAGTCTAAAAATCATTTACAAGGGGAAAGATGAAAAACCCTCCTAGAGTTCCAGAACAAAGGCTTCCAGCCGCAATTGTAAATTATAAGAATTTGGACGATCCCTCTTTCCCTTATCGCACTGAAAAGGCACTGGTCCTCTCGTCCCAAAGTCTCATAGTAGTATCTAGGAGGCTTTTCTCGTCCCCCTCGAAACTAGCATTTTTAATTGTGTTTTTTTTTCTTTTCGTATTTTTGAGTATCCGTCTTCATGAGACCCAAACAACACAGCAGGGGTGGGAAAAATGTTTTTCCATACACTCCCTCCCTTTTCCCCGAAAATACCCTACTGCTTCAGGGCTCTCTGTTCGCAACCAGATGACCGTGTTGTTTGCGTGTTCACAGTTTGCCATTGTCAGCACCATAGAAAATGCCATGAGAAAACTCGGTATCCCACGTTCCTTGGAGACTGAAAAAAGATTAGGGGTTAAAAGCGGACGAGACATATGCGGACATGTCGGAAATCGGGACATATGCGGACATTTTATGTTTACCAATAATCAAACGTTACTGGCGAGTAATTCTGGCGATTTTTAAGGTACTTTCTCTGGTCGCGATCGGGTCAAAATCGGACATTTTATGTTAACCGATAATTTAACACTTATTGGCGAATGATTCTGGCGATTTTTCGAGCTACATTTTCTAAATGTGTTGAATGAGGGGAGGGGGGAAGAATAAGTTCCTGGAAAGTTTGAAGAAGAATCAATATATGTCGGCTGCCGACCCCATGGGAGATTGTACTATGAAGAAGAATGAATTGACTGAGAGCTGGGAGGATTAGAGTCAATTGTCGCCTTGTTTTCTTCTGAGAAACGTCGTTTTCTAACATTGCCGTCCGTACCTCCAAATACGACTCTTATCCAGCCCATGGATAAAAAAGTAATTTTAAAACTTTGAGAGAAGGTTTAAATCAAAGGACTTTTAAGAAGGTGTTTTGCAATAATCTCTGCCTCAGAATTAACAATCGCTGACTTCTGCAAACATAATTTAATACACTAATACACTACATTCCCCTTAATTTTTATTCATGAAGCTTTGCAAAAAGTGACTTACACAGGGACGCCGTTATCAGACACGGGGCCATCTCAAAAATTTCGAGGCATCAAAAATGTTTAGGACACCCTTAGCCCCGATTTTATATATTTTGTTGGGGGGTGGAGGGGGAGATCATCAGCTATTATTTCAGAATATGCAGGAATGCTGAGAAATATCCTAACAAAAAATTTTAAATACGCAATAAAATGTAAATAAAAAAATTAATGATAATTCAGTACTTAAAGGTAGTTTCAAAGTAATGAGAGGAAACAATATTCCAGAAACTGATGAAAATTTCAGAATTGAGGAATTAAAAATAACTAAAAATGGATCCAACACCAATGAAAATTCAGAATTAATTAGAAAAATAATAGAATTGATTTTTTTTAGAATGAACGGAAGAAAAAATTCTAGAATTGATGAAAATTCGGAATTAATGCAAGAAATAATTTAAGAATTGATGGAAGCCTCCAATAAATTACCGTGAGTGCGGGGCCCGGTGCTTCCCAGCGCGACCCAACCCGCAAGGGTAAAAGGCTTATATCCCTGGAGGGACAGAGCCTGGGCCGTGACTGGTTTGTCGGGCCCGGTGCAACCGCACCTGCCGCACACCTTTAAGGGCGGCTCTAGACTTTTGGGAAGCATTATAGCCAGATTGCTTTTCAGGCAGAAATTTCGAGTGCTTTGACACGTAGACTGCTCAACACTAATTTTATTGCCAAAAAAATTTTAGTGATTTCAGGGTAATTTTGAGTGCTGATTCTGTGTGTGAATCTGGCATTATTTTTTTTCAAACGCTCTAATTTTTAACATAAAGTGAAAACTAAATTTCAGTAGTACTACATAAGCAGCACACAAATCGCATTTAAATCTGCGAGCAGTTTACATCACTAGAAAGCTTGAATCAATGGAATAAATCAATTTAATTATGAAAAGTAATCAATTTAATCATGAAAATCAATACATAAATCGGAAGATAAGTCAATACTGATGATACTAAGGGCCGGACTTGGGCAAGTGTGAAGGTTGGCCGCAACCGGGGCGTTAAATGTTAGGGGCCGCAAAAACGCGATGAAAGAAAATACTTTGATTTCATTTTAATTTAAAAACTTCGTTTTCAACAAAGCGAATGCATTTAAACCTCGCTACAACGATACTCAATATAACGATAAATTACTCTATAACGATATTTTTTCAAGCCTTGTTTGAAAATGCCTATACTCTAATGTTAAATTGTTACCTCTGGACATAACGATATATAATCCCTACATAATCTACAACGACATTTTTTCTTGGTCTGCAGAGTCGATGTATCGAGGTTTCGCTGTAGCTTAAAATTTTGTCTAAAATCTTTAAAATTCAGACATCGAACCCTATTCCTCTTGCCTAGGGTTTTCACAGAACCCCTTCCTCCAAGTCAAGTAAAGGATGGAGGTGGATCTAGTGCTCCGGACGATGGGTTGCTAAATACTTCTTTTAAAATTTAAAAAGTTACACAAGGCATACATAATGCATACTTGCCCGGCTGAAAGAGTATGAAGTTAAGGTCCTGGGTAGGTAATCGGTTCCATTTCCCCGACAGCTCTCCAACCTTTAAATGTCTGGAAACAGCGGGCAATATCGTTTAAATTTATTGTCCAATAATTTTTTTCTATTACCATGAAATAGTAGTTTCATGTTCATTCAACCTGGCGTGCTCCAGGGTGTTCATGGTTACTCAGGGATTAGGAAACTCCGTTTTCGAGGGCCACAAAATGCTTAAGCCCGTCCTTGATAATAAAATAAAATAATGCGTATTTGTAAATCAATAAATGCACATCTTTAAAAACACTCCACTCAATTATCAGATTTCAATATGCAGGCAATGCACGTCACACGAAATTTGTGGTACATTTATGTTCAGAATAAAAGTAAAACAATATATGTATGTATAATATACATTATACATATCGTATACGTTCACTACACGTACACGCACATTCCCGCATGTACCGATTCGTTGGGGGTTCGCGGGGGGGGGGGGGAGGTGTGGTGTAGCAGTAGTAGGTAGGGCCTCCAAAAAATGGCTCAGGGATCCATGATGTTCTTAAGTCAGCCACGTCGTTGGGCAATTTGCCTGTCGTGGCGTTGTATTTGTATTATATATGGAATGAAAATAAGGGAATATATTTAGGATATCAGAATAGATCAATGCAGTAATGATATGCTCTATAATGTTGCATTTTGTCCACTAAAATGAACACAAAATGATATTAAATTAATTCAAAGAGAAGCACTTGCATGATTTTCTGTTATGGGTTTTGAATGTCTTTCGTAGGAGGCGTCGGTAGAATAATCAGCCATCATACGCGAAGCTCGAGCTTGCCTTGATAATTCTGTTCCATTACTTTCATATCTTGATGAAACCGCCTCTCTCGTCATTAAAATGGCTCAGATTGTCTGTGAAATTGGACCAAGTAACTAAGAAGAAAATGCGCCTTTGTGCTCATATTAACAGTCTATTTTTCAAACGTTTGAAAATTTTTAAATTCAAATTACAAATTAATCGTATTTTACTGCAATTCTTCATCTTTCTCTGCTTCGTCAAAAAACTCTCAACAACCGATACGAAACATGATCAAACTGAAGATCGACCGGATTGGACGGATATTGATTAATATCCGTCAAAAATGCTGAAAATTTCGAATCTTTAAGAAATTTATGAATTTGAGAATCATCAAAAATCCCTGCTCGCAGCTTTTCATTGTTCAGTCCAGGAAAAGTTTTACAAATTAATTGGAAGCACTCGCCACTTTATTTATTGAGTACCTTTATCGAATTGCTTCACTAAGCCGAGTTTTATATGAAGTGTTGGGAGATGTATTTTGTTTATGAACCGCTGGCTCTCTAAAAATATTTTCTTTGTTGTCCCAGTAAGAGGTTCATCAGCTCAAGATCATGACATATAACGAATGTCTGATGTGATATACGTAAATTTTGCGCATAAAATTTCGAAATTTCGCAAAAATAAATTTTTCTAAATCGGAGATTTTGCATTTATTCGCAAAAATGAACAAAACTAACGATACATTTTTCCTTCAGATTTCATTTTGAAGCAAAGTAATAAAGTACTTAATTAAAAGCTAATATTTCAGTAGTCTCTCCATATCTCCTTCTTCAATAGTACTTCCCTCTGTGAGTAGTAACGGCGTTGTAGGTACATAATACAGTCGACTCTCGGTTTACGAAGTTAATTCTTTCCTGAGGTAGGTTGGCAAACCGAAACACATTTGCCCATAGGAATTAATGTAAAAATAGATTCATTCGTTTCTAAGACCCCGAAGATTCCTACAGTGTCAATTTTTACTTTTTCACGCTCAAGTGAATAACTCGAAACCTATTGAATCGGAATATAATCATACTGACATTAAAACACTTTTTTCCAGAGAAAATCCAGACTTTACGAGAAAACGGGCATATATGCTATATATGGGCAGAGCTGTACCCATGTCTAGTCTGATTAATTTCATCTATTAATCTCAGTGTCAAAGCTCTCGAAATTTCTGCCTGCAAAGCAATCTGGCTACCTTGCGTTCCAAACCGAATTCATTTTATAAGTCACTTGCTGCCAAACATCATCAATAAGTTCTATGAGCAATGTGGAACATTAAAATGACATTTCTAGAAATCAGATAGTAGTAATTATATATGTGTCAGAGGTTATTGCAAAACGTGTTTCAAAAATTTCTTTGATGAAAACCGTCCCAAAATTTTAAATGACATGCTGATCTATGAGCTGGATAAAAGGAGTCGAATTCGGAGGAATGCATTTGAAAAAATCGAAATGCGGCCGTAGACACTTCAATTTCTCCATTATCATTTCGAATTTAGTAAAATATTTTCCTGCTTGCGTGTTCGTAAACCGAATCAATTTTTGTTGTTGATAAACCCAATTTTACGCAAACCGAGACGTTCGTAAACCGAAGGTTGACTGTGTCAGCATTCTTGCTATTAGCGGGACTACGAAGACTTTGAATAACTGCCTTTGCAAAGTAGGTAGTAGAATTTCATGTGCATGGCCATCAACAGAAGTCTTTTAGATGACTACTGAAAGTAGTATGATTCTATTTATCAATGACTTCATACCATGCCATAACGTTGCAAAAAATATTATCTTGTCTTGGAGAAGCTTTCCAAAGTACAAAATTTGGGTGCAAAGTTGATGTAAGTGTTGTCACGGCGTCAGATAGGCCCAGCATAAAACCACTGTATATGCTGCAGAGGTTAATTTGTTGCGTCGAATATCGTGTAAAAAATAAATGTATTTAAACTCTTCTGCTGCTGTCAAACTTTTTTCTGTCTTTTCGAAAAAAATGGCTGACTTTTGCGTTCATGAGAAAATTAACTTGATGCGCAAAACGTGCGCGAATGCATATATAGTAGTTTGGTCCTTTTATAAATAGTCAATAACATCCATAATTTTCGGATAGAACTCAGAAACGGAAGGCAACTGAACTCTTAATTAACGAGTTAGAATTCAAAAGCATTTTGCTCAGCAAAATCACAATAATAACCCATTTACATAACCCATTTTCGCTTAAAATTGTAAATCTTTGAAATTTTGAGGAAAAGTTATAAAAATCAAAATTTTCGTATTTATTCATCTACATCGGCTAATTTCACTTTTATCGCATTTATTCCGTAAATATGAAAATTACGCTTCCTTAATGATGATATGAACGCAATAATATTGAGAATAAGTTAGGAAAATAAATAAAAAAACACAAAAGTAAAAATTTGCCGCAAAAAATAGTGATTACAGACTGCATTGGAATGTTGAGAATATGTACTATCTCAAAACTAGAGTCATTTCGTCAAAACCAACACCAGTTTTGGAATCAGCAGCCCACTAAAACCTTTACCCTAAAACCGTTGAAGTTTCTTTGGTAAACTGATTTTTGTTTTGAGCAGTGTTATAGAGGATATTTTAACACTTCTAACGAAATTAGACATTCCCTGTGTCTGCCCCAGTCTGGCTGTCTCTCTCTAAGGGAATTCGCGCGTTTTTAGTTTATTCAAAGTTCTTTATGACTTTTTTCAAAAACGTTATAAGCGGGATCCGAATTGGACAAAAACCGAGACTGTCATGTAAAACCAACAGATCTATCCACCCTATTTTGTAAGTTAACTATCATTCTCCTTCGACGAAAAAAAGTTTACTCCCCTCCCCCGCACTCATGAGAAAATCTTCCGTACACTACTGAATGGAATTCGCTGCACACACAATGCACTTACAGTTCCCGTTTGAACTAGACTGGGACAGAAGGAGTCTTCTCCTGAACTGGGGTCTTCCGTGTACCTATAATAATTAGCTAAAAATTTTCACAAGCATCTTTACAGTTAATTTACTGTGCTATCAAACAAAAAATATAGCATTCATATATCTGCAAACAATGTCAGTCTCCCTTATAAAGATGTCATGGGTCTTCGCAGTCCTAATCTGTAACGAATTAAGTTATTGAATTAATAACAAAGCAGGGGAGATTGTGTCTGAATAGGCAGGTCCAAAGAAGAGAAACTAGAAAAATTATTGTTTTAATGTAATTATTATACAGTATGTCATCAAATGGAAGTAAGTTCCTTATGGCCGTTAACTGTTCATGTTTCAAATGCCGCTACACAAGTAGAACGCGGATGGGGCTCCAGCTTTGTGACCCAGGATAAACGTAGTATTTTCTTAACATTTTTTATTATATTTACCTTTAAATCAATGTAGCGCCCCCCCCCCCCTCTCGAGAGTCGTTTTCTATCGTTTTTTGGTAATCCGAGTCAGTGCTGTGGGTTCTGAGCACCCATGGTAATTTTTGGCATGCATCCGACACCTGCAGAATCGACAGAAAGCAAATTTATTTGTTGAAAACAAAGATGAGTACCTACTGGTTCGAAACACTTCCGAAACTCCTGATCTTAGTCCTTGGTAATTTGAGGTAGTCTCGGTGCCATTCACCCCAGATTTTCGACCAGTGACCCCAGTAATTTTTCTCGAACGATTGAATATAAGCAAAGGGTGTCCGGCCTCCTCCTCCGGTCCGTACTCCTCTGGAGCATTTGAAATAAATTTCTTAGTAAATGTAGTTATTCGTGCTCTTTACCCATTTTCGGACAAGTGTAACTAATGATGGTTCATCAATAAGAGCTGCAATGTGAATCAAGTTATCAAGCATAATCAAGAACAATAAAAAAATCCTGGACCACAAAACGGGTAAGTTTATTTAAACGTGGGACGTATAGTATAACTAAAATTCAATGTCAATCATTTGAATTTACAAATAATTTTATTTACAATTAAAAACACCAATTTTATTTATGATTGTGTTGAATTTTAAGAAAATACATATTCGGCCGCCGAGTATTCGGTTATTCGCTCAAATCACTATTCGTCCCATCCTTAATAAGACAGTAATAGAATTTCAATTCTGAATCAATTAAGCATGAAGATCGCATGTATCTACTTGCTATCTAGCATTTCGATTCATTATGCTCAACTCAAAGATTTTTTAATAGACCACCTATTATATGCAAATGCATAAATATTAAATAATACAGTGGATCCCGCCTATAACGTTTTCCAAAAAACTGTCATGGAAAACGTTGTAAGCGAGAACCGCTTTAAATGGGGAAATCTTAATGAGAATTACAGTCGATCCTGCTTATATAGTTTTCCCGCTTAGTACGACTTATTCTTAAGATTTTCCATTAAAAGCATTTCCCCGCTTACAATGTTTTTGTGACAGGTTTTTTGAAAAAATGTTATAAGCGGGATCCACTCTACTTAGAGTTGAAACCACAGAAATAAGTCGTACTAAGCGGGAACGTTAAAAACGGGATTGACTGTAATCGGAATAAGTGTGTGTGTGCATAGTTTTAGATCACTTCATTAGAATAAAATCTTTTTTTAATGTTTCTGTCGAACTAGTTCGCATGTTTTCTATATTATCATATTTCTATCCACGTGTGGCATCTGTGAGTTGCCGTGATTTTTATTGATTAAATTTAGTTCAGTTGATGTAGTTATTTTTCTTTTCCCACGATATATCTTGCATGTACGATCAATCGATATCGTTTATGTATATGATCGTATAAGTGCTCATTAATTTATGTATGATTTTACTAATTTGCCCTCTTATGAAACAATCAACTCCGTTTCGTTTGACAATGCCGTAGTCCACGCACTGTGCTGATAATACTCAGGCGACATTAGTTGTAGAGACCCTTTCTAGAATAGAAATCCCTCGGGATAAGGACTTATGATCACCTCCGCGCCGAGCCCGATAATAATAATAATAGTTCTACTGAAGCTATATATTTATTATTATAGTGTTGGTTATGTCGGCGTTTTTTTTTTTTTTTTTACGTGTAGCAATCCATCACTTGTCAGTGGTTCAAAGAGGGCGGTTTTTTTTTACTTGTTCTGGCGACTGGTAAACGACTCACGTCTTTCATTGTTCAAATTCCATCAAAAGTTTCTCTGCATGTCTTTATAATGTCCATCAAAGAGAAAATCGCCACTTAGCAGCTTGGTGGAAAAATTAGGGATAAACCGCCAACATCGCCGGCGCGGCAAAATTTGTCCGATTTTGACCCGGCTTCTTGTTGTATCCATTTTGTCGCCATTTAACAGGTTGGAGAAACAAATGGGAGATACAGCGCCAACATCGAGGGCGCGGCAAAATTTGTCCGATTTTGACCCTATTTCCATGTTGTCCGCATATGTCCCGTCCGATTTTGACTCGCTACCCTGGAAAAATATCTGTGCTACTCGCCAGTGACCAAGCTGCATAACTTCAAAGGGGAATAAGCTTCTTTTTTTCCTCGAAACCAAATATTTCTATAGGGAGAGGAAAAGTCCTTTTGTGCAGACCCATTCAACACATGAGTTCAATTAACAATATTGAAGATGTCGGTCTCTTTTTTTACTCAGCAAAAATAGAGCAGCTGATAGCATATCCGATTTCCATATGGTCAAGTTCGGCATTTGAGCCAAGGGTAGGGCCGACATGGGAACAGCCCTGGGGCCTGGGACAATTATCCTAATTTTTTGGGGTTTATTACAAGCTGTAAATTCACTACACAAGAGCCTGTGAAAAGTTTTGCTTGGAGGGACAGATGCGGATTAAAGTCAGTTGAGGCCCCGGACGCAAAAGTAAATACTGGACCCCTTAAATTAGAAAAAAGTGTAACGTTTGGGTATTACGTGGCCCAGGGTGTGCGCTTGGTGCTCCCGCCCTTGAATCTGCTTCTGTTTCGGGCCACCGAAAATCCCAGCCAGCGGGATGTGAGGGCATAGCCCAGCCAAAAAAATTGAAACAGATATTCACTGACAAACGGTTGAGGCTGTCAAAGAGAAATGAGGAAAAGTGATTTCCGCTGTGGAAGTGAAAGCCGCTCTTAGGAATGTGCGACAGGAGCGGTCGCACTGGGCACCGTGCTTTGTGGGCACCCGCACTCACGGTAAACTATTTGAGGCTGTCATGAATTCTGAAATTACTTCTTGCATTAGTTCTGAAGTTTCATCAATTCTGGCATTATTTCTTTCAACAATTCTTCCCCCGCAAATTCTGAATTGGTGCAGCAATTATTTCTTTCAATTATTTTTGATTCATCAAGTCCAAAATTTTTATCAGTTTCAGGATTTTTTATTTTCTTTCATTAGTTTAAAATTACCTTCAGTGCTGAATTTTCGCCAGTTTTTGTGTTTATCTATTGAATTGTGTATTCAACATTTTATATATGGATATTTCACAGCATTCGTGCATATTTTGAAATAATGTATGTCGATTCCTCAGGGGCGAAGCCAAAATTTCTTTCGGGGGGAACCAAAGTGATAGAACAATAGATTTGGCCATCTTTTTCCCTTTTTTCGTTCATTTTGGGAAGGGACCAGATCCCCAAGTCCCCCCCCCCCTCACTACGCCCTTGCGATTCCTACCCCCAAATATATAAAATCGGGCAAATATTTTTCGTGTCCGAAACTATTGAGACGTACCGGGCCCCTTAAGTAAAGGGTCATTCAAGTATTACGTCAGCATCGATGGGGGAGGGGGTTCCCCGATTTGCTGACTTTTGATGACAAGGGAAGAGGGGGGTTTGGATGATGCTTATGTCATCAACCACCCTTTATGAAAATATAAAATATTTTTAAAGGCATCTTACTCGGTCCGTCAAAAACGAAAAATTTTTTTGGATATATTGCGGGCACCTGAACTAATGATCCTAATGATAAATTCCTTACAGAGCGTCTTCAGCGAACTCTAAATGTTTCACGGATCCTTCAAGTGCTCAGGAAATGTGTCGGTCTGAAAGACCAGACGCGCCTCCACGTTAATATTCGTGAGAACCTCTAACGTATTGGAGACGCGCCGGAGACCGTTTATTGAGTAAAAGAAATTCTGACTGCAAGAGCCATACAGAATGGACACAACCGTGGAAGACAATACTGTCCCATCACGAGTCCAAGATTCTTGGATAGATATATGTGAGAAAAGGAAAGGTGACAGAGCAGCGCGTCCGCTTTCGAGGGAGCTTGGTGTCCAGACCTAGGCTCCCACCCGGGCCGTCTGCGCCGGGGAGCATCTCTGCTGGCCGTCTGCCAGAGAGTGATGGCTCCCATCTAGCCGTTGCTAGAGAGCGCTCCCATCCAGGAAGCTGGAGAGCCAAGTTTTACCAAGGGGGGACACCGCGCCGTCCCTCTACGACGGTTACAGAAAGAAAAAAAAAAACGATTGAGCGAAGCAGAGTGCCCGTGCTGTGCAGATTTCCAAAATGATGAAAAAAAAAAAAAATAGTGCAAGAAAGAACAGTATACAAATATACAAAATGTACAGGAGATCCTATAATACACACTATATACACACGATAATACACATGTGATCCTATAGTTACGGCGTCGACATCAGGGAGCTTACACAAGCCCTGGGTGTGGTGAGTTGGTCGTATCGCATCTCGTTGAGGGGTTTCGGATTACACCAGCATAAAATGTTGACCGGTGGAGCGTGATCTGGTAACTGGCGGGTCAAGATCATCCGTATTTCCGCTGTCAGAGTCGCTAGACGGGGGGTCAGACATGGTATCTTGACGTAGAAGGTGCGAAAAAGCTTCCAAGAAGTTAATTAGTGCAGCAATTTTGTTGTAGTTGAAGGGGCTGCGAATCATACGTCGTTTCCATGCATATTGGTGCACGCTCCAGTCTCCCAAGAAGAAGGAGTGGTACGATTCCGTAAGGGTACATATGGAAACGTAGTGATGGAGATCGCCGATTCCCCCGCAGGCGCAGAAGTGGTTATTCGAGGCCTTAAACCTCTTCAAGTACGTCGGGAAGGGACCATGTTCCGTGTAAAAGATGATTTTCGTCCTTGACCACACCTCCCGACCACGTGAGACCGTTGGGACAATGAGGTTAACGTTGGTGGAAGTCTCCTCCGCATTCCATATGAGTTGCCACCTACGGAGGACCAGCGAAGCAAAATGTGACTTCGCGTGCGAAGCTGGCAGCGGGAGAGTGATGGCAGAAGTGGCTGTCGTGGCGCTTTTTGCTAGGGTGTCGGCCTCCTCGTTGCCTTTAAATCCTTGGTGGGCTTTAATCCATGAAAGGCGTATGCGTGGGTGCAGGAGGAGGGTATTGCGAGTGTCGTTCACCAGTTGGGTTCGGTTGAACGGGTTTGATATGGCGTGGAGGGAAGAGAGGCTGTCAGTGAAGATCATAGAAGGTTCAGAGCATGATGAAGCGAAGCGGACCGCTTGGAGAATGGCAAAAATCTCGGCTTGGAAGATCGAGTTGAAATTGTTGAGTCGGGAGCTCCAGTCTTGTACTCGGACATGGTTGCGGAATGCCACGAATGCAGAGGCCACGCCGTCGGAGTTCTTGGAGCCATCTGTGAAGATCTGCCACTGTTGCTCGTTGAATGGCGCCTGGAAAAGAGCAATTTGGTCCGTGGGCAGCTCCTTTGACGGGTGCTGGGGAACGCTGGGGACCGGGCGTTCAAACCTGTCGGCCAGGAATCTCGTATTAAAAAACGTGACGTCTTCCCTGAACCTAAGCAGCCGAACCTGGCGATTCTCCGCTTGCAGAACGAGGCCCAGAGGAGGGTTGTGGGTGGCCAACTGGAGTACCTTGTTCGACGTGGACCTGTATGCTCGAGTGATGAACAGGAGGTGCGGGCGCTGAAGAGCCTGAACCGCCCTTGAGAGCCTGACGCCGGGGTCGGAATACCATATGGATGCACCGTAGGCCACTTGCCTGACAATTATCTGACGATAGAGGGTATTCCGAAACTCCTTGCCGTAGCCCCAATTCGAGCCTGAGAGGCGCCTGAAGTCTTTGAGCATCTTTGCCGTCTTCTTCTGCAAGTACGACACGTGCGAGAGGAAGTTAAAGTTCTTATCAATAATTATCCCTAGAACCTTAATTGGTGAGGCATGCTTTAGCCTGACGTTGTTCAGTTTGAACGAGGGCTTCTTCAGGCGCTTGTTTGGCCACAGGACCAGTGATTTGGATGGTTCCACCTGAAGGTCGTTTTCCTGGAGCCATCTGGAGATCGTAGGGAGAACGATGCGTCCCAGTGACGTGACATTCTCCGGTTGGCGAGCGGCTAGGACTAGCACCAGGTCGTCGGCATAGGCTTGAAGGAACGCCTTTGTGCCAGGGGGAAGGGGGAACGATGAGTGAAGAAGAGGATCGAATGCGAGGTTCCAGAAGGCCGGACCGGTGCATGAACCTTGCGGGCAGCCACGCACTAAAGTGCGTGATACCTCGCCCATGTCCGTAGACAGGGTGACCTCTCTGTCCGGCAGGATATCCTCTAGGAGCGCACTAAATGGGGCTGGGACATCAAGGTTGCGGATGGCGCTGATGACTTTCTCGTGGCGTACGTTATTAAAGGCTCCCTTGATGTCCAGCGAGATGACTGCCGTAAGGAGATTCTCCCTGCGGTTTGCCTCGATCGAAGTCAGCAGGTGGCGAAGGGCGTCGTCTGCTGATCTTCCTGCCCTGAAGCCGAATTGCATCGGATGAAGCGCCTCTCCTTGCTCCAAGTAAAACGTCAGCCTCTGTGCGATTAGTTTTTCCAGTATCTTGCCCAGATTCGAGGTCAGCGTGATAGGCCGGGATGACGTTGTTAGTGCGGAACCAGGCTTAGGTACAAGTACCAGGCGGCCCTTTTTGAAGATGGATGGGAACAGGGAAAAATCCAGGCACTTGTTGCACACTCCTGTCCAGTAGTCCAACATTGTCTGGACAAACGCCTGTACAATTCTGTTGGAGAGCCCGTCTGGACCGGACGCCTTGTTGAGTTTCAGTGCCTTTGCTATGCGGAGGACCTCCTGTGGGTGGAAAGGCGACTCATGGTGTGTATTGATTGTCGGTGCTTGGATGTGTATGTTTGTCTCCACGTCGGGAAAAAAGTCCCTGAGCTGCATGGCTGCCAGTTCTTTTGCTGAGAGATGGGGATGAGGCGTAGGAGGCGATGGCGACGGTTTCTTTGAACGAAAGATAGCTTTGTAAGGTGTTCCGAATGTTGTGTTTGTCGTCGTGCAGAGCTTTTTCCAGGATTCGATCCGAGTACGTTTAACCAACCGTTTGAAATTGGCGCGAAGTTGTCGCAGGGAGAGAGTTTCTTCCGTCGTGTCTTGTTGGCGCCTTTTGCATCTGGAGATGCGCCTCTCCAGGGCTCTGATGGCCCTTTTCTGTGTCGAAAGTTGGGGGGACCACCAGCGTATGCCCTGCGTGAAGGTTGGGGGTAACTTGACTCCGAGAGTGGATGCGCAGGACGCTTGAAGAGCAGAAACCAGCGTGGTAACGTGCGTGTCGAGATCCGCTTTTGTGGAGATGAGGGGCAATTCCCGGCAGAGTTGATTGAGTGCTGCAGGGAGATGAGCGCGGAGTCTGAGCAGGCATCGTTGCGTGTCTTTATACCGGATAGGTCCTGGCAGGTTGTGTTGAAGATGGCGATCGTGGACGTGAATGTCGATGTACTTGTGGCTGGAAAGGGATTTATTCCTTGTGTCCACGGCCCACATCGTGCGATCAAAGATATGCTTGGAACTTGTGAATGCGATATCTGGCCAGCCGGAGCCCGTTCCATGCGTGTATGTGGCAGGTGAAGAGGGGTCATTCAGCAGGAAAAGGTCAAAAGACGACAGGAAATCCAAGACTTTTCTGCCCCTGTCATCTTGATTTCTATAACCCCAGACAGGGCTGTGGGCGTTGAGGTCTGTAGCAAAGATAGTGTCTGCCGGGCCTGCTGCCTGGATGAGAGAGTCCAGTTCGGCAATGGACGCATCAATGTCAGCTAATGGCGAACAGTATGCCGAGCAGAGGACCACCGTAGAGGATGGGAGGGACAACTTGATGGCAACTGCCCCTTGGCTGTGGAACAGGAAAATGGGGGAAAAGGACTGGTTGATTTGGATGATTGCCGCTTTTGCGTTTCGGGACTGCCAGTAACGCCAGTTATTGGGGCAGTCCAATCTGTGGTGCAGTAGGGCTGGCTCTTGCACAAGGAGGAAGTCGTATTCATGTTTCCTGGCGTGGACGTAGGCGTTGGAGGTGGCGGCATGTGCCTTGTCCAGATTGATCTGTAGGATCTTAAGGCCTCTCCCAGAAAGCGAGGAAGGGTCCAGTAGGGAGTCTGAGTCAGAGTTTGAGGAAGTTGTTGATGAAGACATATAATGGCTGGGAGGAGAACAGAAAAAAGTTAGGCAATGTAGATGTTATGCTTAAGCTTAAAGTTGTTTGATATCTCCTGTACCACTTGGCGACGGAATGTTGTGGTCTCTCCCGTGATGGTGATGCCACTTGAGGTAAGTTTAGCAGCGACTAGTGGTTTGGCTTCCAGCGAAATGATGTTGGAAAGGAGGATTTGCTCCATGAGGTCGTCGTAAACCTTCCTATTGGTGCCCTGTCCCGGGGAGAAGAAGTATGCGTGGAGGGCCCACTGCCTGGAGAAGTGCGAGGTTTGATGGGCGTTGCCCACTGCCCTTGCATACGTGGTATAGCGAGGAGGATCCATTGTAAAAGACTGTTGGGGGCGGCTGTTCAGATGCGGGGCGCTGGAGGGGTGGTCAGTAATGCGAGGGCGGTCCCTCTGGAATTGCGTCGCTCTGGTTCGTTTCGGGCGCTGCCCATGCGTGGGTGTTGTTCGGGCCCAGTCGTTGCCTCTCACCATGTTGGGGCGCCGGTTGGGGTCAATAGTCCGCTCCTGTTGCTGACGCCTTCGGTCAGGGTGCTGACGAAGGTTCTGTTCTTGATGAGGGGTTGCCGTGTATCTATTGCGAATGGGGGGGTTCCGAGGGCACGTCGAGGGGTGTTCCTTCAGGTATCTGGGCGTTTCGAAGTGGACGTGGCGGGATCGCTTTGGCGCATGACGCTGTCGACGACGGAACTTTTGGCTGGTGACCTCGGTCCAAGGGTTCTCCCTTCGGTATTGTAAATCCGGTGCCGATCTGTCGGCCAGTTCCAAAAGTCTCAGTTGAAAGGCGGTCGGCTGAGGTAACACATGGCCCTGTGTACTCGCTGGGGGATTGTCCTGTCTTGTCGTGTCCGCGGCTCTGTTGGAGGTCTCGTCCGCTGCTGTCGCTTGCATGATTGTCGGCCCTCTAGTGGTGTCCGCAAATTCCGGGGGGGAGGGATGGGTGCATCGTCCTCGTACGCCACTGGCGAGTCCGCTGGAGGGTTCAAGGCGTCCTGTGGAGGCGTGCCAGTTTTCTCCAGAAGTCCCAGGGCCCGGTTTTCTCACAAGGGGGGCGTAGGGTGCATAGTTGATACGTTGCGGCCCCTAATGCGATTTCGTTGCGGTCTCTGGGGCCTGGGTGATGGAACGTTTTCCTTGAGGGTGTTATCCTGTAGGCGGGTGGCAGCACTGAAGATTCCATCTCCTTCCATGATGTCCTGGATAGTTCTTTCCCTTATTTCGTCTGTCTGGGTCTGTTGGTTGTGCTTGTACTCTTTCGGGCGGGCGCCAGAGTTCATTGACGTTGGCGAGGTGGCGTAGTACCCTGTTCCGGCAGGCGGTGTCGCTGAGCTCGTGGGGACAGGCATCTGGTCCGCCTTGTCGGCCCACAGAGCGAGGGTATCTAAGTGCCGGAGGGCAGTCTTCCTATGGGCTGAGGGGACGCCGTAGCGGAGATTCTTCCCCTTCCCTGAAGCGTGCAGGACAATCTCCCTGACTTCTTGGATGATATCCGAGACGTTGATCAGCGTACGGCGCGTAGGGAGGTCGCAATCTGATCTGGGCCCGGCTTGGGAGCGTCAGAGTTCGCAGTGATTTTCGATTGCCCATTATGCCTTTCCAGGGGGGTAATTGGGTCAGCTGGCAGCGTTGTCCGGCGTGTTCGTGCCATATCTCTGGGGCTGGGGGCGTTCGCTGCAGGGGGATCTATGTGGGGGAGCGTGTAACGACGAGGGGGGGGGGAGTCCGCCGGGGGGGATCAAAGTCTTCTCCGGAGTCCGTAGCGGAGTACGGGATTCCCAGGTTGTTGTCCAGGGCTCTCCTTCTCTTGGCTTTCTTGCTTAGACTCTCGCCCCTTAGACTCCCGGCGGCGGGGGAGCATGACGGGTCTTCGTGTATCTTTGCTGCCAGGAAGTCCGATGACGAGGCTTCCTGCGGGGGGGCAGACACATGCTTGGCTGTGCGAACGCACAATGTGGGCGGGGGGAAAGATGACGAGTGTTCGTGAGTTTCTCCTTCTGATCGTTCTTCGTCGTGAATGTCGAGCGGCGAAACGAAGAACGAGCTCACATTCCCAGTGGGCGTTGTTGGTGAAGCTGATTCCTTCTGGGGTCCGCCCCTTGGGTCGTTCGACGACTCCCGAGGCTCGTGAGACCGGGCCTCGACCTTCCTCTGGGTCTCGGAGGTCGCAGGCGCTTGGGAAGTGTTGGGGGGCCGGGACAGGATGTCCTCCATGGCTGTTGAGACAACGGCGGCCACGTCTTCGGTGTGTAATCTTGTTTTCTGACTCTCCGGGAGAATCGGGGAGGATGCCAGGGTTGGTGAAGTGCGTTTCGAGGGTAGCTTACCCCCGGGCGAAAGGGGGGTTGAGCAGAAGAATTGTTGCAGGCCAGGCTCGTCCAGCTCTCGCGAGAGATCCAGTGATCCGCTGCTATTGTCTTTCAGGGAGGCCTGGCACGGCCGGGCGTCCGTAGAGACTGGGGAAAGTCCGTAGAGACGATCTCAGCGATTGTATTGGTTGGTGGTGCGTCTAGGAGGAGGGATCCATTGGAGCTCGAGATCGATGAAATGGAGACGACAGTAGCAGTTGATGACTCACTTCCACTGTCATCCTCGTAGGCTGTGGGGGTGTGAAGGGAGTCCTTCAGCTCACTGGGCCACACCTGTGATCGGATGCGTGCCCGCATGCGCTTCTTCATCATCCTATAGTCCTGATTTTGCTTGTTATCCGCGGGGGCAGGGGTCTTCCCCTCAACAATGCTCAAGAAGCACTTAGAGTACATGCCGTTCGGGCAAGAGGAAACGTATCGAGCAGAGCAAAACGGGGGTGGAGAAAATACGGGCTCGAAAACAAGGGGGCGGGTACACAGAAATGCACAGAATGATAGGTGTGGGGCACTAGAAAATTATCACAATGCAAAAATACCCAATGCAAAATATACACTGCAAAAAGACACGATGCAAAATATACACTGCAAAAAGACACGATGCAAAATATACACTGCAAAAAGACACGATGCAAAATATACACTGCAAAAAGACACGATGCAAAAAGACACGATGCAAAAAGGCACGATGCAAAATATACACTGCAAAAAGACACGATGCAAAAGACACGATGCAAAAAGACACGATGCAAAAAGACACGATGCAAAAGACACGATGCAAAAAGACACGATGCAAAAAGACACGATGCAAAAAGACACGATGCAAAATATACACTGCAAAAAGACACGATGCAAAAAGACACGATGCAAAAAGGCACGATGCAAAATATACACTGCAAAAAGACACGATGCAAAAGACACGATGCAAAAAGACACGATGCAAAAAGACACGATGCAAAAGACACGATGCAAAAAGACACGATGCAAAAAGACACGATGCAAAAAGACACGATGCAAAATATACACTGCAAAAAGACACGATGCAAAAAGACACGATGCAAAAAGACACGATGCAAAAGACACGATGCAAAAAGACACGATGCAAAATATACACTGCAAAAAGACACGATGCAAAAAGACACGATGCAAAATATACACTGCAAAAAGACACGATGCAAAAACACAGAAATATGTACAATATCACAAAAAAAAAATAAAAAAAATAAAAAAATAAATTAAAAAAAAATCCAGATAACTCAGGAGCGGGACGAGCAATCTGAATGGGACAACTTTGACAGTCCCTTATACGATGTGAGCAGTCTCCTCACCAAGTACAGGGATGATCGGATCAGCCGGAGAGAAGTTAGCTCCTACAGCCCCAGGCGGAGGGGGAGGAGTAGACCATGTCAAACAAAAAAACAAAAAAGAAAGAAAAAAAAATGTTCGTATAATACCCAACTATCCGATGAATACACACGCACAATGTAGACACTATGATGACACTTACTCACAATGGCCGAGAAGAGACGCTACGAAACTGGTGATATCCGGAGAGGGGACAATACAGTCTTTGTGTGAAGAGAGCGAAGTGGCGTGGGTGGCCGATGCGCACAGGATTCCAAAGCGGAATATTTGACGAACCATTGGTCGCAGCAGGAAACGGAGAACGGTAAAAAATACGGGAGCAAATTGTTTACCTTCAGTAGGAATCACAGGAGCGTTCGTTCTCGGGAAGGGACGCAGGCGGAGGGCAAACTTCATCGTCCATAGGAAAACATTGAAATCCGCTGAAAAGAGGCGATCCGGGAAAATACACGTAGCTTTTTCCACGTTGAACGCAGGATCACAAACTTCGACACGAAGATGGTCGGAGGATCACTTTACACACTCGCGAAGGAAGAACGAGGAAATATCCAATTGGCGACGAGTTATTACGTTAAAAAGATCACTTCGCGAAAGAAGGAAATTTATCCTTTCGTTGTCGAGTAGCTCACGACGAAGTTAGGCCAATGCCTTAACACCACACGTCGGCAGAGTTAAAAAGGAAGCCCACGTCGGCGGGAGCTCATTTTAGCATGACCTCACTCCTCAAAGGTCCGAGTCGTTCAGCCAAATGTGTCGGTCTGCTTAAGTGCTATGGAACTGTGCAACGCATCACTCAAGTGATCCGTAATTATGCCACGGAAATGGCCCCCACATCCTGAAGCAGAGCCCCCTAGGCCGGGATCTTTCACGGGCCCACCCCTTGTGGGGGGCCATGGCCACGGATAACTTAAATAATCTGGCAATGTTCCGCGGGTAACTTCGGTGATGTAGAACCACACTGGGGGCCGCTTAAGTGCTTTAAAATTGTACCACATATCACTCAAGGGATCTCTAAATGTGCCACG
Source organism: Pholcus phalangioides (assembly GCF_987345545.1). Taxonomy (NCBI): domain Eukaryota; kingdom Metazoa; phylum Arthropoda; class Arachnida; order Araneae; family Pholcidae; genus Pholcus; species Pholcus phalangioides. The sequence goes on along the minus strand of NW_028301615.1, from coordinate 9,104,291 downwards.
GATCGTTTAAGTGTTGTGGAACTGTGTCGCGGGTTACTTAAGTGATCTTTGAATGTGCGACGAGCTCACTTCCGTGATCTGAAAATGTGCCGCAAGCTTACTTCAGTGATCTGAAAATGTGTCATGGGCCACTTAAATGCTCTGGAATTGTGCCACGGGTTATTTAAGGGCCCGTCAAAGATCCCAGCGCAGGCAGTGTTGGAGGATGTGCGGGGCCTTTCATACACTTATATTATGTCAGGGGTTCTCAAACTTTTTCTACCCGTGGCACCTCTTTTCCTAATCAACGCTTATCTGCGGCTCCCCAGAGCAGTTCAACAGTCTCTTCAGAAAACCTTTGCAGGGTGCCGCGGCACACAGTTCGAGAACCCCTGCATTATGTATTTGTATCACTTTCTGTTTTCAATGTAAGCTTCCCCAATATTCTGAAACTCAAATGACCCGCAACGTTACTGTGTGGTGATGGTTGTCAATTTATATTATCGGGGAACTTGAAATGCGAATTCAACTAAATCATCAGCAATCCAATCTCTCATTGATTATAAACTGTAAAATACATACAATAGAACTATTCGATCTCAGAATACGCATTAGCATGGTTTTAAAGAATTGATGATCAAAACCATCATTGATTGATGATTAAACCCATTTTCCACCACTTAATAGATTTATAATAGAATTTCACAGTTTTATGTAAATATTATGAGGGGAACCCAGGGCATCTGTCTCAGAGACATTTTGAATTCATTACCTTCAAAAAACATTTTAAATTAACAGAAATTGAAAAATATAGCACACATAAAAAGGTATTTTCTTTCAATATTTTAATTTATTCAAAAAAATAATTTTAATTTTTTGTCTTGGGCAGGGCCGTCTTTAGAGCATCATATGGGCCCCAGGGCCAAGCGATTTTACTGCGATCCCACCTGGCAAATTCTGGTTCTCATTTTTGTGGCACTGGTTCTCATTTTTGTAGCACTGGTTCTCATTTTTTTGGCACTGGTTCTCATTTTTGTGAGACCCGCGTTCTTTTGAAGCCCCCGGGGTGGTGGGCCCACGCATTAAGACGGTACTGGTCTTTAGGCAGGGACCCCTATACCCCTCCTGCATAGGTTTGTTGCATTTTACTGTAGTGAAAATCTTACCACTACTACAAAAAGTAGGTTGAAGGACGAGTCATCGCTAAAATCAAATAGATACGAAAAAAACGGGACACTCTACTTCAAAAAGGGATGTATGGTCAGTGAACGATCGGGGATCGTTTTATTTTTGTTTTCTTTCTTTTTATCGTTTATTCTCATTATTACTGTTTTGTAAGATGGCAACAGTTGCGTTCAAAACATCGTGGTAACAAGTCGCACTTGTATGTAGCTCGCATGCTTTATATCTGAAGAAATTAAATCTAATTCTAAAATGTCGTCTCATAATTCCGAACAAGCGACTGCGAAGCAAGCCCCAAAGAAATCAGCAGGTGAGGTGCATATTGTGAAGCGCCATGATAAATGGTCCGTCGAGAAGCCGGAGGCTCTTCGTGTGTACTTGTTTCGATTTGGAAGCCGGACAGCTCGGTGATCGGAAAGGAAACTTAGGCCCTCCTCACACGGGGAAACTAAAGTTCGGCAACTGATAAGAGAAACCGTCTCCCGAACACCAGTACGTATATCGCTCTAGACGCCCTCACACGAGGAAATTAGCGTCTTGGCGACGAAATATCGAACGCGACTCAGTCACTTGGCGACTGACATGCTAGTCGCCGCCAACTTTTGTTGAAGAAACTAGAGAAACTGCCTTTGGCATTCCTTCATATTTTCGTCATGCGAGTTAGCACTCATATTGAAAAACAATCCAGAGTATATATATAATAAATTATCAGTTGAAAGAGTATAATGAAATTTCTTCAGAATTTCAGTTCACAGGTAAATACACGATTTCTTTATTTAAACTGATATTATTTTGAAATTATAATGAAATCAGGGGCGTCGGAATTGTTTCGAAACTGTGGGTGCTCGTCTTTAGTTTTATATCGGAAAGTTTAATTTCTTAATCAATTCTGGGGTGCTCGGATCCATGCCACAAATTACCGTGGGTGCTTGAGGTTGCACCCTGGCTCTGATGCCACTGAATGAAATGGTAAACCAGGACTGTCATTTCAACTTTTTTCGGGGGCGGGGGGGCAAAGAACATATACTCACTGTATGTACGTATATATACTATTTATAGTGTGTTTTTGAAAGCCGGGGGGGGGGGGCAATAGCCCCCTGATCCCCCTAGATGACGGGTCTGTAGTAAACACATGGGCCCACCCAGGCACTCCCCCGCTGGGGCGATTTCAAAAGAAGATGGAGCGTCACAAAAATTATATCTGGTAAAAAATTTCAGGAATAACCAAATGAATTTGCCAAGTAGGATCTCAGAAAAAAAAAATACATGGCTGGGAGCCCCCCATGTCGCTCTTAAGACGGCCCTGGATAAGAACCTGCAGAAAATTTCAAAATAATGTCTACTTTTACATGTACCTAAACAAGCACGTGTTCCATAGGGATGGTCCCTGATTTTCCCCCTTGCTTGGAATGTCTGTAATCTAGGTCACGTACACGCACATCTGTGTGTGCGAGTATTCGGGGAAAATCATTCCCTGAAACATAAACAACAATTCATGTGTTGTTTGTCTCTAGTTTTGCCTATAGTTTATTTTTTTGCCTCTGGGAACCAGCTTTCGTCGTTTCATCTCATGAAACTACTTAAAATTCTGCATGACAATATTTTAACTAATAAACAATAAAAATATATTAAATCCAACATATATAGGTACTGAAAGGCACATTTATAGAGGAAAAACAGACATTTTATTGCGAATTTTTTTTTCCGAATGAAACATGAAATTATACTAAAAAATTATCCATTCTTTACCATTTTATTGTCATTTCAAAATGATATCAATTTAAATAATGAAATTTTGTATTTACCCGTGAGCTGAAATTCTGTAGCAATTTCACATATAATAGAAATTATTTTTCTTATTTATTTGTTTCGATTTTTCCTAACCCGGTTAACAAGATAGTACCGGAAGATAAGAAGGGAAACTACAGACTGTGCTGTTTTCACTCAGTTTCCCGGGCTTTTAGTAGCGCCGTGTGAGGGAGAACGGGCAACTCAACTCGTTCTAGTCAACTCAACTCTCAAGTTGAAGCAACTCGAGTTCGATTTTAGTTTCCCCGTGTGAGGAGGGCCTTAGTCAACCAAAATAAGCGAGTGTTATCGGTGAGTGAACTCAACTCTTTTCCGTGGCGTTTCTGTTCGAATTAAATCGTTCTCCAATATGCCGAAATCAAAATCTAGTGATATGCTCTCAGAATTCAAGCTCTGGACGAAGGAAATTCGAACGGCGGAGGAAGAGGTGTCAGCCATTTTAGAATCCAATGACGTGTATTTGCTACGGGAATTCAACCGCGAGCTAAAAAACTTGAATCAGAATCTAGAGAGGTGCTACCGCGATATCGCGAAATCGAATGAATCACTCGGTGAAGTGGAGTATGACGGCTACGTAGAGCTGAGACGAAAAATTCGCGAGATGACAAGTTCGGTGTCGATGGCTGAAGATAGTTTCAGCCAGTCCAGTGAAAAATCTCAGTCGAAGGACAATAATCTCAAGCTGCCAACGTTCGAGTTACCGGAGTTCAAGGGCGAGTTCGGAGGTTGGCTGAGCTTCAAGGAAATCTTCGAGGGTTCTATCGGCAACAACCCCAATTTATCAGATGTCCAGAAGTTCCAGTATCTGAAGGCGGCCCTGAAAGGTGAAGCGGCGAGATTAGTGTCGGGATTTGCGATTACGAGTGCGAGTTATTCTCAAGCGTGGGATTCTTTGAAGTCGAGATATGACAACAAGCGTGAACTCGCGTATGCACAGTGCGCCAAGATCTTCCAACTGAAACAAGTGAAAATCGTGAATTCAAGAAACATCTTGGAACTGCTGGACACCACGAACGAGGCAATACGAAATCTACAGTGCTTGGGACTTGAAGTAAGTGGTCTCTCGAATGTACTGTTGGTGTACTTTCTAAAACAAAAATTGGATGATAATCTAATCAAGCAGTGGGAACTAAGTCAAGGTCAAGATTATCCCGAGTATGATGAATTCATAGCTTTCCTTGAAAAACAGGCCAGGTGTCTAAAGTCTGTCCAAGATGGTCCCAGACCAAGGGAAGAGTCGAAAGGCAATTCTAGACTTGCTTTTTCCTGTGCTACTCGTAAACAAGCTAATGTGTTGTGTATAGTGTGTAAACAAGATCATAAGCTCAGTGATTGTAGCAAATTTAAATCCATGACATTCAACGACAGGTGGATTTTCGTGAAGTCAAATAAGCTATGCTTCAATTGGTTGAGGAATAATCACTCAGCTGCAAAATGTTTGTTTACAACCCGCTGCCAGTGTTGTAAAGGAAAGCACCATACTCTCTTGCATGAATTCAAGGTACAGCCTCCTGTCGTAACACCTACGAGTGAAGAAGCAGCCGTGTCGAGCACTTTCAATGTTTCCAAAGCAAAATCAAGTCAAGTATTGCTGTCTACAGCACTCATAAAGGTCCGCGGGTGCCGGGGTGATTATGTAAAATGTCGAGCACTCCTGGATTGTGGCTCCCAAACATCTCTCATAACCAAGGACTGTTGCAAGAAAGTAGGAATGATATTCAAAAAATCTAAGCATTCGATTCTAGGGGTCAGTGATGAAATATGTGACGTTTCGACAGCACAAGTGAATCTGAAGTTCATCGCAAGTTGCGGCAAGGGTCAAATCCATACAACAACAGCATTAGTTGTCGAAAAACTGTCTTCAAAAATCCCCAACTTCGAGATATCCGTTCCTGAGGGAATATTCGGTGACATTCAACTAGCCGATCCTGAATTCTACAAGTCGAGGCCGATCGATATAATTCTGGGTGCAGATGTTTTCTTCGATATTCTGGAGCCGGAACGACTCTCAATGCCTGGAGCTCCACTTGCAGTGAGGACAAAACTGGGATGGATACTGACTGGAAGGGTGCCGGCTAAGGGGACACGGCAAGGACTCGAAATTAGCTGCACTCAGACTCAGTGTTGTAGTGCCAGTGTGGACGAGATTCTCAACCGGTTCTGGGAACTGGAAGCGATTCCCGCCGAAAGAGAAGAATTGTCCGATGAAATGATGTGCCAGGAAATTTACGCTACAGATGTCAAGAGAAGTGATTCGGGACGTATGTAGTGAGTCTGCCATTCAAATCTACAACTGCTGAGTTGGGAGAATCTAGATCCATAGCAGTCAAACGATTCAAGACACTGGAGAGACGTTTGTCTAGCCAACCCGAACTCAAAAAGAAATACGTGGACTTCATGAACGAGTACCAAGAACTGGGTCATATGGAGCTCATTCCAGAATCAAGCGTGAGTACTCATTGCACTGAGCATTTCTATATGCCGCATCATGGTGTCCTGAGAGAGCAGAGCAGCACGACTAAACTGAGGGTGGTGTTCGATGCCTCGTGCAAGACGTCATCAGGTATCTCACTAAATCAAATTCTGCATTCTGGTCCGAGACTCCAGGAAGATATCTTTGATGTTCTTATACGATTCAGATCGCATGCTGTTGCACTCACCGCCGACATAGAAAAGATGTTTCGACAGATTCTCGTTCAGAGGAATCACTCCGAGTTTCAACGCATAGTGTGGAGAAACGATCCAAGTTTTAATATGAAGGACTATAGACTGACTACAGTTACTTATGGTACAACCTGTGCTCCGTTCTTGGCCATTCGAACAATTCAGCAGCTGATTCAAGATGAAGAGCAACAATTCCCAGATGTTTCAAGGATTGCATCGAAGGATTTCTACGTCGACGATTTGCTGACCGGTGCTGCAACCATCAGTGAAGCAAGGATGTTGATGAACAAAATGATAAAACTCATGCAAAGGGGAGGCTTCCAGTTGAGGAAGTGGAACTCTAACATCAAGGCGGTTATGAATGACCTTCCCCCGGAACTTCAAGGTTCTACAAATCTGGTTCAATTCGAAAAAACTCCGTTCACAAAAATTCTGGGAATTCTATGGAATACATGTGTAGATACCTTCAGTGTTCAAGTTGATGAAAATTCCACAGAAATCCAAACAAAAAGACAGCTCCTATCCCAGATTGCTAGGGTTTATGATCCTCTGGGTTTTTTGAGTCCGTGATCCTAAAAATTCTGATGCAAGGTCTGTGGAAGGATCATAGGGGTTGGGATGAACCCTTTGATGCCTCATGTCTTGTCGGATGGAGAAAAATTAGTGAGGAGTTTTCTCTCATGAAGGACATTTCTGTTCCCAGATTTCTTATGGGGAGTACAAGGACTGTCAGGAGTATGGATATTCATGGATTTTGTGATTCATCATGTAAGGCATATTCTGCAGTTTGTTACCTTCGCACTGAGTTTACAGATGATGAAGTGAATGTAGCCTTGATATGTGCAAAGACAAAGGTTGCCCCATTGAAATCTACAACCATACCACGTCTGGAACTGTGTGGAGCAGTGTTGCTGGCTAAACTATCTGAACGAGTGAATGGAGCTTTGAATTTGAAAATCAACAACACAATTCTGTGGGCTGACTCGAAGGTTGTACTTCATTGGATAAAATCCGATCCTACTAGGTGGAGGACATTCGTCGCGAACCGAGTGAAACAGATTCACGTATCAAGTGATCCAAATCAATGGCATCACGTTCCCGGCAAGGAGAACCCAGCTGATTGTGCCTCCAGGGGGTTACCACCGTCACAGCTGAGAGAAAATTTCTTGTGGTGGAGAGGGCCAGATTGGTTAAGTGAAAGTGGCTTGGTGATACCATCCAATTCCGCCCCTTCAGACCAGTTGATGGAGGATGAATCGGAATTAAAGAAGTCGGTGAATGCAACCCAATCTCACGAAATCGTGGAGGAATGGAGTGTGATCAGCAAGTATTCATCGTTTGTTAAACTTCAACGTGTTGCTGCTTGGAGTCTTCGTTTCATCCACAATTGTAAATTCAAGAACAAAATCGTTGGTTCACTAAGTGCTGCTGAATTAAATGATGCTACTCTAGCATTAGTTCGGATCATGCAGAACTCAGAGTTCAAGGACGAACACAGTTTTCTTGATAAGGGAAATCCCCTTCCACCCACAAACAAATTCTTGTCACTAAGTCCATTCATCGATTCAAGGGGTTTGATACGAGTGGGTGGTAGATTGAAACATTCGGATCTTAGTACAAGTGCCAAGCATCCATTGCTCCTGCCTAAAAATCATCATCTGACATCCCTGATAGTGGAACATTTCCATCTCAAATACCTTCATGCTGGAGCTGAACTGGTTCTCTCAATGATTCGACAGCAATTCTGGATTACGTCGGGTAGAAGCACCGTAAGAAAAATACTCAATAGGTGCGTAACCTGTTACAGATTCAAGGCACGACCTGAGACGTCAATGTTGGGTAATTTACCCGCACACAGAGTCTTGCCCTGCAGACCGTTCCAAAGAACTGGTGTAGACTTTGCCGGACCGATTACAACGAAGCCGATATTGAAGAGGTCAAAGGTTCGACTCAAGTCATACTTAGCGTTGTTCGTATGCTTCACAACAAAGGACATTGAAATAATGTCAGAGCTAAGTACTGCAGCTTTCCTTGCAGCATTTAGAAGATTCATATCCAGAAGAGGGAAGCCCACAGATATGTATTCGGACAATGCAACCAACTTCAAGGGTGCTGCCATTTATTTAAAGGTGCAGTTCGATTTCTGTAAATCTCAAGATGTACAGAAGGTTATCTCTGAAGAAAAAATCAATTGGCACTTCATTCCTCCGTTATCACCTCACTTTGGTGGACTGTGGGAATCCAACATCAAATGTTTAAAGCGTCATCTGTTGAAAACGTGCAAGGGAAGTGCTCTCACTTATGAGCAATTAACTACTCTGACTGTCCAGATTGAAGCTTGCATGAATTCAAGACCCCTAACTCAACTGGGCCAAGATCCAAACGAGCTGCAAGCTTTGACTCCTGGACATTTTCTCATCGGTACTCCAATGACTGCTGTACCCGAAGGTGATGGTGAAGCATCGGGAAGTCTACAAGCCAAATGGGCCAAGATACAAAAATTGCAAAAGGATTTCTGGAATCGATGGTCCAGGGAATATTTGACCAGTCTTCAACCAAGGATGAAGTGGAAACGTGAAACGTCAAACATAGCAGTCGGCGATCTCGTTATCTTGAAGGAAGACACACCTCCCCTCAAGTGGCACTTGGCTCGAGTGACCCAAGTCTTTCCAGGTGACGACGGAAAGGTCAGAGTTGTGGAAATCAAGACTGTGAATGGTTTATACAAACGTTCCGTGAATCATCTATGTCGTTTGCCAGTAGATTATTGACTGTCACCTTTTTGGGGCGGGAGTATGGACGATCGGGGATCGTTTTATTTTTATTTTCTTCCTTTTTATCGTTTATTCTCATTATTACTGTTTTGTAAGATGGCAACAGTTGCGTTCAAAACATCGTGGTAACAAGTTGCACTTGTATGTAGCTCGCATGCTTTATATCTGAAGAAATTAAATCTAATTCTAAAATGTCGTCTCATAATTCCGAACAAAGAAATCAGCAGGTGCATATTGTGAAGCGCCAGTCAGGAAAAAATATATGTAAATATTATAGCCTGTACAGAGAAATGACTCACATACTTTGAGCAACACCAATCATTTCTGACTTCCGGCGTCCCTGAAACGTTATTAATGTTCAATTATACTTCTCAGTCTGTGTAGATGCTTATTTTTGATGTGAAGTAAAAATAATTTTTCAAAAATATTCATTAGTCTTCGAGAAAACCTTTTTTTGGCCTCCTAAATTCGCTATATTGACCATTGACGGCGGACCACATTGAAACTTCCCACAAAGCTCGCGGGTAACCTGATGTAATTTAGTGAAATCTTAACAGAGTCTATAGAGCCCTGAGTCCATTAGGGAGAAAAATAATTGAAGCCTTTTATTAATTCTGAAATTATATCTTTTATTAATTGTTAATTTTGATTGTTCTGTAATATCATATTTTGATCATATCGAAAAAAAATAGTGCACTATGGACAACAGACTTTAACAAATCGTGGCGTGTGAATGCATATACTGAGTCACGTACTTGACCATCAACACGGCGACGACACGACGTCGTCCATTGTCAGTCGTTGGGACGACTGCATCAGCGCCATCGGACGATTTTGTCGTCCGTCGTGCTTTGTGAAAGGACTCTATTCTTTCTTCACTTGACTGCTTCCCCCCAACGACGAAATGGCTGCCGGCACCATAGACTAAAGATATGCTATTATTATAAAGATACTAGCTATAATACCCGGCGCTGCCCGGGATTTCTTCAATGAGGCTGTTTGGATCACGTGATATCTCCCTCTTTCTTTGAGGAACATGCAAACCGTGTTAACCAATATGGCGACTTCCTGCGCGACTTCATGAAACAAACACATCTAGATTTAAAGAAACATAGTGCTATGGCGTCGATAGCCATCGCTATCAGATGAAGCGGGAGAGTTCCAATTTCCAACACCGTACGGAAAATCCGCCGTTTTATTGGGCTGGTTGGGTATTACAGGCGTTTCATACAAAATTTTTCAGATACTACGGCACCTATTACTAACCTCACTAGAAAGAGTAGAAAATTACAATGGTCAAGAGGCTTCAGTATATAGGGGAGAGAGAGAGAAAAGAAGAATACGGAGCGGCTATTACGCAAACTTTGAAGGGGCCCTTTAAGTAAGTGGCCATAAAATTAAGGAGTGTTGAGGGAGGCGAAAGAGCATGTTTTGTACATTTAAATGGCTTAAGTCCCCTTTTCTCTTATTATTATATTATATTGGGCTGGAAATTGGAACTCTCCCGCGTCATCTGATAGCGATGGCTATCTACGCCATAGCAATAGAAACGAATATATATTTTTTTCCTTTTTTTAAGGGGCGCTAGGTATTTCGATCCCCCCCCCCCCCCCCCTGAACTTATCCATCTGCCTGTTTCAGCTTTCAAAAATGCTTAATTGAAGCTGTGGAATTTCTTCGGTATACTTTATGGGCCCATAAGTAATTTTAAAACAACCTAAACTGTATGTGAATTTATGCAGTTTAATATTAAAAGACAATACGGAGACATTAATTTTCATGCTTGAGAGGATATAAATAAAAAGTTGAAATCAATGTTATTGCATGAATGTTCAACTCGAAAGTAGGTCCAGCTAATTACTTAATATTTAATCTCCCGGACTTCGTATATCTCTCATCGAACTCAATATTTCAGAAATTAGAATTCAATACAATTTTTTTAATTTATTTTATTTATTTACAATAACCCCAGAAGGCATGAAATGCACTTATACTGGAAGAAAAATAATAATAATAATAGTCAGTACGGGAAGCACTTCGCATACGGAGCCAGGTCGAAATCCCCAATAGTGGAAGCAAATCTTGCGTAGGAGGCACATACAAGTTCTGATGGAAGACTGTTCCATATTCTTGCCACACGGCATCTATATCCGTGGAAAAAGCACTCCCTTCTGGCCGTTGGTATTCTTATTTGGAAGCGATGCCTACGTAGGTTAACTCGCCTGTCTATGATTTCAAAGAAAGGCTCTCTCGATGGTAGATAAACAATTTGGTGGACTAGTTTGTAGCACATCTTCAGATCTGCAGCGATTCTACGCCATTCCAGCGAGTGTAAACCCAGAAATTGAAGTCTCTGGCAATAAGATAGACCGCTCATTATTGATGTGACAGAAAACTCAGCATTTTTTCAGCATTTCTACAGTAAAATCGGCAATTTTAACACTGATTTCTATGAGGATCACCCTTTTCTTGACCCTCAAAGCGATGCTGATGATGATTATGACGTCTATTCAAAAAGCCTCGTTACTGGCAGGATTGAAAATGTATCAAACCATTATAAAGGCATAAATTATTATACATATGCATATACTAACAGAATTAAAGAAGTGAGAAACCGTTGTAAAGGCATACACTCGTCTGAAACACATTGCTAGGGAACCACGGTAACCAAAGTAAATGTTCGGAAAGTGATTGTTGAGTCCCAAAAACCATTGTTGCCTGACAGGTTTTTGCCCGTTTGGGGCATTTGCCCTGCTCTGACGAAATTTTAAAGTAGCCTATCGTTCAAGTCGGGTCCCATTTGGTATATATGTGAAATTTGGCGACGATCGATCCAAAATTGTAGATTTGTATAGAGAACATACATACACACAGACAGACAGACAGAAAATCAATTTTATATATATAGACTACTATTATATTACTCTATGGTCGGCGCTTTTCTCGGACGACCAAATTCGTTGCGTGTGACTTAGGTGCAGAAAAATTAAATCCTAATGACAATTAGATAAGAGAATAATTTTCGAGAGAATATTTTTAGTTGGGGGGGGGGGGTATCGGAAAAATCACTTCGCCTTACAGATCTTCCATGATTGACCTTTTGAGGGGTCACAAGAAATCTTTGCAGAGGAATTTTGAGTAATTTACCTTCAAATAAACAGAAATTGATTTAATAACATAGAAAGGTATTTTCTTTCGATATTTTAGTTATATTTTGGTACAAAAATACTTAAAATTTTTCAATCATCTTTTGGAGGGGGGGGGGGTGCGGGCTCCTAAGTCCTTACCTGCGTAAGCCTTTGGAGTCTATGATGTTGATTAAAGTACTCTGAACTTACTTTATGAAATTTTTGTGACATCTTTCAAAAACTCAGCTTAAAGTGAGCTCTTGTTAGCTCTGGATTTGAGATTTAAATATTGTTGCTGAGGCCAGGGCCGTCATTTCAACTTTTTCCGGGGGGGGGGGGGGGCAAACATTTTCCAGGGGGAGCAAAACACATGTACTCAATGTATGTATATATATACCATTTTTAGTGTATTTTCAAAAGCCAGATCCTATGAGGATCCTATGAGGATTTTCTACCAAAGAGTTGATGCTGGGGGAAAAAATGAAAAAAAATGCAATTCGATAATTTTTTGTGGTGCTCCTTTTCTCTTGATGCCCTAAGCACGTGCTTATTTTTCTTAATGGTTATTCCGGCCCTGGGCCGACTTAGGCTCAGATACGACGAAATGGGAAGGATGAATCGGAACCTCACATCACCTCTCATTTCGTTTCAAGCTCGTAGATGTACAAGTAATGTAATGAGTATGTACCGTATAAAACAGGAAAAAGAATGCATAAATTGATCCTACATTCAGTTTCCAGACGTTTCTTGGCGGAATTTTATCATCACATCAAAACGTTTACAGCGTACAATATGACGACTGTATAATGATTATACTTTATGTAGCACGTTTAGTGAACGACAGGCGAAAAGCCCGCCTCCGTTCGAAAAAAACATCATGTAGATGTTTCCTGCAGCTGCATAGGCACCACTCGTGAAAATCGTGCCTGTCCAATGTTTTCGTTGGCCTTATTCGATCGTAGACTTGTCTTCGCGCGGCTATTTTATTCATTAGGTCGGAACTTGACGCGGGAAGAGGAGAAAAAAAAAACCCACACCGTTCAGACCATAGAAAAAAAAGTAAAAACAGCATCTGCCACTATTTGGACGCAATATAATATAATCTCTGCATCTCTCCGATTCTTTTCTCCCCCTCAAAAATAAAAAGGCGTCATACGAGTATATTTCCGATAGTCTTGACCCTCCTTTTTAATTCGTAGGAGAACACCTGTCGTACGAGTGGCTTATGAAATAGGGAAAAGCTGTACGTGTTGCATCATGTACATGTATGTCCTGTGAAGATGATCCTTCTCGTAAAAACAAGTCTAAATTATGTATTTATAATAAAGGTCGTGGCGTGCGAGTAGAGTGCGCTCCTATATTGTTGTTGTCTGCACCTGCCGACTCTGAGGTCGACAGCTAGTCTCGTTCACTCGTCATACAATAAACAACGTTCTCGCTCGAATATGCAATAGTTTCTAGCCTGTAAGTCGTCAAGTCGTTGTCTTGAGGACAAATCTTGGCCTAGAATTCACCGAGTTCAGCCTGCAATAGTTCGTTCGTAACTTGTTGTTCAGTATATTAGCGGTGACGTCCAGCTTTTTACTGAAAAGAAAGCAAGATACAATAAGGCAGGCAGGGACGCTAGAGATCAAAAATGTTGCTCAAAGTTTGAAACATTTCTCTGTAGGGTCATAACAACATATGTTTCCCATTGACCATACGTCCTTTTTTCAAATAGAATGTACCGTTTTTTTCCCGAATCTGTAGTTGATGTCAGGGATGAAGATTCAACCTACTTTTCTGGAAAATGTTAGATTTTTGGCTCAGTAAAATATGGTAATCCTATGGGTGTCTGCCCCAAGAT